>NC_091741.1:63873997-64176497 GCF_043380555.1 Nothobranchius furzeri | reverse complement strand
GCACTGATGTGGTGTGGTGTTGAAGAGTCAGCTTAGGGGGACTGGTTTCTTCTGGGACTAGCTTACTCTGGTTTAAGTAGTCCCGTGTGTTCTGATGAGCTCAGTTGAGTAGCAGGTCCAATTTGATCAGCACTTCTGGTGATCGAATAAATAACTGAGGAAGGGTTTAAACTTTCAACAGACGGACAGGAAACTGTTTACATGGTCGTTTATTTAAGTTTATGAATTCATTCTGATTTTTAAAAGCTGCACGATTGTCTGGTTAGATAGATAGGTTCTGTAGTTGGTCTGTAGCCTGGTTCTAGTTATGACAGTTACTCTCAGTCCAGGTGATGGGGTTCCAGAGTAACAGGGCACAGGTGACCAGAAAGAATGCTAAACAGAACAAGGTAGAACCTAGGCCGTATGTAGTTCTGTAATGTATGCGTGACACTGACCCGGTCTGATCTTCTGTGGTCCTTCAGAGTCCTTCTCATCTCTGGACCATGAGTTTCTCCCCTGAACCCCCCAGTCTGATGGGGGCCAACAGTATCCAGGAGCAGAGGGAGCGCTGGGACAGGAAACGCAGTCGAACAGCCAGAGAGCTGGTTCAGACCGAGCAGCACTACTGCCACCAACTGGAACTGGTGTCCACTGTAAGTGTTACTGCATCTGGAACTGGCCAGAGACAAATTACTGGACTTCTGGTTCCTGCCTGATTCTTCGTCTTGTTACCAGAGCAGTACACAGGATGCATAGCTGTCCTTCATCTTCTCTTATGGTCTGAGCTCCAGAACCTCCCAGCATCATGCAGCAGGAACTGATGTTTCTGGGAGGTTCGAGAGTGACTGTACTGTCCATCTGCAGTCTGGTCTGGTTTTACTGGCAATGCTTTGTGATGGCCACAAAAACACTGGTTCTTCTGTTCTAATCTATAATAAACCCACTGCAATGTGTTCAGGATCAGCAAAAACATCAGAGTAAATGATTCAAAACCAGATCTGCTGGACACAGAACACGGGTCGCCTTAATGGATCACCATGTTTTAGAACAGCATGGTTTAGGTTTACAATCTCAGAGATGACCTTCAGACTTGAGAGAGCTGAACTTTCTTTGGTATGGTTCACAGGTGCCCTGTTGGCATCTCCACTGTTTTTGGAGAAATCTAGACCTCAGCCAGATTTTCCCTTAGAAGCATCCATCAGGTGGTGAAACCTCATGTCCTGTTCTCTTTTTTTCTGGTTTCTTACAGTTCTTTGTGGAAATCTTGAGGGCCAAAGGAACGCTGAAGCAGGACATTAGAGACGCCATCTTCAGCTCTATTAAAGACATCCAGTCAGTGAACCAGTAAGTGTTTTCTAAAGAATCTGTGTTAGTTTGGCTCATAGAAGATAGACAGACCTGTTGGACCAAAGGGTGGTCCTTATCCTAATGACCAGCTTACTGTATTACAATGGAATTTGTTTAGGGTACAATTACTCTTTGTTTTCTTTTCTTTCTGTTTTGTCACCATAACACTCAACACACCATGTGCTTTCACATCTCCTATCTCACTATCATCTAACCTGGTGTAGGTGTCTGGAGCAGAGGGTGAAAATCTTTACTGGAACGTAAACCCTAAATGAACAAGACTTGTGATAGTCATGCAACATCAGCAGTTGTTGTCAGTCAGTGTGGATGTTGCTTTGATGATAATTTTGGCCCTTAGAGCAGCAGTAGTACTCCCTTGAGAGATTTGGAACAACGGTAGCAGAGGAGGTAAGTACCCTCCCCATAACCGGAGGGTTGCAGGTCCGAGCCCTGTCTATTGCTGTCTGTGTCAATGGGCAAAACACTTAACCCGGATTACCTGCTGATGGTGGTTGGAGGGACTGGTTGTGTGTGTGTGTGTGTGTGTGTGTGTGTGTGTGTGTGTGTGTGTGTGTGTGTGTGTGTGTGTGTGTGAGTGTGTGAGTGTGTGAGTGTGTGAGTGTGTGTGTGTGTGTGTGTGTGTGTGTGTGTGTGTGTGTGTGTGTGTGACTGGTTGTGTTGTAAAGCGCTTTGGGGGATTGTAGAACGCTAGATGGTGCTATATCAAATTAGGGCCACCGCAAATGACTATTTTAATAGCTGACTAATCGTGTCATGCATAAAAGTTTAGCTTATTGCACCAGGATGCTCTAATATACCCATCATTAGCTTCTAGTCTGAAGTGTGATCAGCTATGGGCCTTCTAATAATAAGGACAAGATGATAGCTTATCAAACAACTTTTAATTAACTTTTAATTTAATTAACTGTTAATACAAATGCTACAATCTGATGGAGGTAGACTCCTAAAACCAAAAATAAATTGTACACAAAAATGACTTGTGTTCACAAGCGGCATGGTGGCAAGGTTGAAGCGCTTCATCTTCCAATCTTAAATCAGGAACTGGCAGAACACACCAAGGTACGCCTCTGTAGCACGGCTGGTCCACACGTCAGCAGTCAGGGGACCATCGACAGCTCTGAGGGTCTGCTTTACTTAAAGATAAAAGATATTAAAGTTATTTTATTTACCTGATTATTAATTCTGCTATTTTCAGTAAAGTTGGTTAAGATTGAAAAATGTTTCATGCTTTAAAAAATATTAGTTTCTTGATTGCTCAGTCAGCAACCTTTTTCATAAAATACATTATATTGTAATGTTTATTTTATTTGTGCCCAGAGAGAAACAGAGATGAAGACACATACATGCGCACGCACACACACACCTTCAAGGTTGTTTCATATTTCTTTTCCATCATTGTGGTGAAATGGGATCATCCTGGTAGGTAGTAGTCGTGGTATCCTGGGTTGAGCTGTTTCATCATCTCTTTGAAACGTTGATCGCCGAGGAGTCTCGTGACCAACATGCTCACAATGGCCTCAGTCAGAGTGTTAGCTTGCTGAGGTGTGCACGTAACAAACTCATCCATTGAAGAGGAGCATTATTATTAACACTGTAATGTAGCGGGCTGAAATAGATTATTTGAACTATACCAAAAGAAAAGAAAATACACAAATGTTTGCATGTAAATTCTTCCTAAAATGTCATACACGGCTTTTGAATATTGAGATATCGCAGGAATAATTATCGCGATATATTGCCATAATTGCCATCCCTAGTTTGAAGTGTACCAGAATATAATCCCTGAAACTCCAAACATGTGTTGAATCAGCACAGCTAGGGTACCCACAGATCTGAAGTGCTTCTTTGATGTGTTTGTGTTCTCTGTTCTTCTTTCTTTACTTGTGGGGTCTTGTTTAGCTCAATGCTGCAGAGTTAAACGGTGTGTTGATGAGCTCACTGTGGTTGGTTTGGGTTTCAACAATGCTTTGAACATTTTGACAGAAGACGTGCAGATCTGTGGTTTTCTAGCTTTACCAAAACTGCTGCCAAAATCTCAATTCACTAAACTGAGGGAACAGATTTTGAAGACCTCAGATTACATTCAACTGCTGCCAGGATCTGGACAACACTTACCATGAAAAGATACAGACAAGATGCAACACCTTTTGTAGTAAATGCTCTTTCAGAGTTGGTATTGGCAAACAAAGTCAGCACAAGCTGTTTTGGTCAACAGCTCATTTGATCTGCATTTTGACTTATAAATCTATCATTCTCAGTGTCAAAGCACTCGTTTTCTACTGGAAAAGGTCAAATGGAAATCTTTCAGTTAGCAGTCAGCCAACAAATATAAAATGGTAAATATCGGCTTCTCGTTTTTTAAGAAATTAAATAGGGTGGGAGCTAATATCTGGTGGAATGTGTTTAGATATTCAACAGATGTTTTTCCTTTGATAAAGTTAAGAGTGCAGAATGCCTTCCTGAATCTGTTTGTTGCTTGAACTTCATCAGAAGACCTGAAGAAACTGACGGATGGCATTCCTTAGAGATGGTCTCACTCTGGCAGTTTTACAAGGAATTCATTAAAATGGAAATAGATTTAAAATTTTATTATGAACATCAGTTAGGATGTATAACAGAAAATTGACACTTAATGAAAAGCAGTTATTTTACTCTTTTATTTTTTTGCCTATTTTGTTGGTTTATTAGCAAACATTTGATTCTTTAAACCACAAAAAACATGATATCTGATTTGATGACATAAAATAATAATAAATCATGAAATCTTGGACAATGTTTATAATGATACAAATTTATAACTATTATAAAGTGGAAACATCAGCCTTGATGGGGACTGGAACGTGTAGATGTTAGCACCCTGGCCTTGGGTTCATCCTGGTTCTACACATAACACATGTATGTTTGTATTGTTTCAGAGCTGCTCATCGGTGGAACTTTATTTATTTATTTGAGTAACAAAAACGACTGCAGACATGGAAAGCAGGCTGTGGTTGTTTTTCTCAGGAAGGCTGAGTTCATGGGGAGGTTTTAAACTGTAGTGTTGAGATGGAAAGCCCTCCAGGCTGAAGATCAGAGGAACTCGTACAGATTTAGTTTCATGATGAATTCTGCAGCATGGCACATTTCCAGAGATGAAAGTTGGAAATGTTTTGCTCGTGTGCTCACTTTTAAAATCTTATTTCTCATCATAACTTTTAGCTGAGAGGGAAAATTCCAGGAAGCTGGGGTTTCCTGCCCTTTGCCCTCGTTAGAGACTTCTGGGCTGCTTCTGTGTCTCCTGATTACGTACACAACACCTCAGCTAGTAACTTCATTAACATCTATTTAGATCAACTTCAGTAGCAAAGCGCTTTTTTTGACAGGATGTGTGAACAGGAGGCGTTGTAGAATGTCTCTGGTACATCAATAGTGTGTGTGTGTGTGTGTGTCTGTGTGTGTGTGTGTGTGTGTGCGTGCGTGCGTGCGTGTGTGAGTGAGTGAGTGAGAACCAGAACACAGAGTTTAGTCTAGTAAAACGTGCCTGACAGGCTGATTGACTGTTCTCTCTCCCCCTTGATGCAGATGTTCTGTTCCCTGAGTTTAGCACATCTCCTCATAGTGGTTCTTGGTTCCCCGAAGGTTCCACTGCCTGATAGGGTTTAAGAGAGCTCCTCACCCCTTCAGCTCCTAAACGGTCATCTGAGCCAGCTTTCTTGTTTATTAAACATGTATACATGTGTGGTCCAGACTCTTAGGTTATTAAATCACTGATTTAACTTCTGGGAAGCTATATTCTCATCATATGCTGCCATACTGTGCTGTCTCAAACCTGAGCCACCATCTGCCTCCTTTCCAACATGTTACAGGTCCAAATAAAAACTATGAAGCATGTCTAATGTTTGGAGATCACCAGTTTAGTTGAATGCTTGTCTTCTCTATTGTAGATCTCTACTGGTCCATTTGGAGAATGGCTACCTGGGCCAGGGTCTGGACAAGTTCTGTTCACACTTGGACCACTACAGCAAGTATGTGGATAACATCTACAATGCCAAGAAGGTGCTTGAGGTAGGTCTACTGACTTCCTGTTTCCTGTTTTGTGTGGTATTCAATCTTTTTGTCTAGTTGTTAGCTATGAATAGCTGCTAATGATTGTAGTTTGAAGTAGTTTTGGGATTATTAATCTACTTACAGCCACGTTTGTACCAAATGGTTTTCTGAGTTACATAGACCATGATCCAAAAACCAAAGTATTCACCTCAAACTCTGTTTTGCCATTTTTATTAAATGCAATCAAACTATTCGAAACAAAACCATGTTCTTGCAGCAGCAAATGATCAGTAGGTTTTAGGACAGGGGTGTCAAACTCATTTTAGCTCAGGGGCTACACTGAGGGAAATCTAGTCCCAAGTGGGCCGGACCGGTAAATTAAAAACAGCTTCAGATTGTTTTCTTTGTATTAATACAATCAATATAAAACAAAGCTGGAGCCTGAGGACAGTGTATCCAAAATAGTACAAGTACAACATCTGAAGTGTACTTGAAAATTTGAAAATAAAAAAATAAAAAATCAATTAAAGAAAACATTCCTTAGTGATTCAAAGAGCTTACAGATCACATGGCTAGATCAGTTTCATGCAGCACTTCAAATATATTTGACTCATTTTACTTAACATCTTTTAGCTTTCACCAGAACATCAATATCAGAAGTCACATCCTGAGTGGCAGCCAACTTCAGGATGTGATTCAAGTTCTTGTGTGAGCCTTGAGCGCAGCTTTGTTTTATTTATACTCATTACAGAGAAAACTTGCTCACAAGTTCACTCTACATTGTAAAGTATGAACATAAAGTTTACACAACCATCTCGCGGGCCGGATTTAACCTGCTTGCGGGCTGGATTCGGCCCGCGGGCCGCATGTTTGACACCCCTGTTTTAGGATCAGTACCACAGTATTTATTCACCATTACCATATTTACCATCAGTAAACAATTAACACCAGAGACCAACAATGCGGCCAGAACAAAGATCCCATTTTGGATCATACAGTTAACTTTAAGATAAAAATAAAAACAAAAGGGGTTCTACAACAGAACTGAAGCCAGGAGGACAGCAGCACTCCGGACTGCTGGATGGCACAGCCTTTTATCCCAGGTGTGGGTCATCAGTGGGACTCGGCTCAGCTGTGCTCATTAGCAGCCTGGAGGAGAGGAGGGGCAGTGTCTGGGACGATCACAAGGGCTGGGAGGCTCTGGCTCCCTGGGTTGAAGGTGGCCAGGCTGTTGGCCATAACAGGGTCTTTACTTTAAAGGTGTGGTTCACTGAAAACCCATTTTAAACATGAACATAGACTCTTGCACCTATCACCTATGCATTAGCTTCTGATAGAAAATAGATGGTGAAACACTAGAACTCGAAAATCCTGACAGACCTACTTCACACTGTCACTTAACATTCATGGACTCACCCATCTTGACTCACGATGGGGAATGCTGTGGTTGGTTTAACGTTCAGGAAACAGCAGCAGACGTCTTGGCTGGTAGAAGCTAACTTTTAGCATTAGCAATTTCACCACATGGCAGAAGCTCCTCCCAAATTGTGTTGTTTGTGGAGATAAAACCACCACGTTGCAAGCCAGCGGTAGAGTTGCGTTGCTATTATCCAATCCGGGGCGAGATTAGGGATGCACCGATGGATCGGCATTTGATCGTAATCGGCCGATAGCGCCCCTATCGGTTTTGATTGGAGTTTTCAAAATAGATCAAAGCAGACCGATCAGGTAGGGTTGTCACGGTAACCGGTGTAGCGGTAAACCCCGGTAAAAAAAAAAAAGTTGACAATAATAATAACCGTCTTGTTTTTTTAAGAACTATATTATCTTGGTGGGATTACCGTGGCTGCGGTGTAGGCGCAGTGACCCTTACCAGCCACCGTATCATCTGCTGAAGTTGCCGGCGGCACATGCGCGCTTTGTTGTTTACAACCAAAACTTTCTTGAAGCTAAAGCTGAAATAATGGTCAAAGGAGGAGACGGCAGCGCTCAGGAGGACATTTTTTATCCCTCAAAGAAGACAAAGTCGGAAGTACGGGCATATTTGAGATATTTGAAGAATGCCGAGGGACAGTTGATAGAAGACGGCTATCCTGTTTGCAGCACGTGCAGAAAAAGTGTCTGTGAAAGGCAGCAACGCTTCAAATCTCATGACACATCTGCGTGACCATCACCCACAACTCTACAGTCAACGCAAGGCAAGTTAACGTTAACGTTTTAGCTAAAATGCGTGATCCTAGGATTTGGGTTGAGGGAGAATGCAACGAGTCGCTATATAAAGCAGCCGCAGCACCGCTACCTGCATATAAACCGTGTCGCGGACACCCCCATGTTGAAATGACGCTATGCATTACGGGGCTCCCAGGGGCAGATAAGAGTTGGTCTCTCTCCGAGAATAATTATGACTTTAACAATGATTACTGCCTGATGACATTTTCCCACATCTGCAAAGCTCACTGGAAGGACACAAACCGAGGACAATATTTTCCTGATATAGGGTTTATTACTCAAGTAAGGGTAAAAAAGTATCTGATTAGAAGGCTGCTTGAGTACTGAGTATCATCTGATCTAATATTTTTAAAATAATGACATCAAACAGACAAAAATAAGAAGTTGGTATTTTAAACATGAACATAGACTGTTGGTATTTTAAAGACTAAAGGGAAAAAATGTAAACAAATAAACAACATAATTACAAAATAACACATTTTAGGCAAAATTTAGACACAAACTGAGGACAATATTTCCTGACATACAGGGTTTATTTAATTGTGTGGAAATGTAGCACGTTTAAAAAAAATACCGCGATAATACCAAAAACCGTGGTAATTTTGGTCACAATAACCGTGAGGTTAAATTTTCACATCGTGACAACCTTAATACAGACCATTTTAGATTAGGTTACATTTCCTTTATTCCCAGATTATGTAGTTTGTAGCACTCATTATAATGTTGTAGAAAATTTCTGGCCAATCCACGTGATCGGTATCGGTGATCGGCAGCAAAAAACCTGACCGGTGCATCCCTAGGCGAGATGTCCAAATATCAGGAAATAAGACTCCTAAACCTGCCATCTGCAGCTCAGCTGTGATGTGGGCATTCATTCCTTCTAGAGACCACTGCAAATGTATTGATTAAACGAGTGAACCACTACTTTAATCTTGAGTTTAAGTCAAAGTAACTGGGCTTTTCTGGTTATCTTGAAGATGCTTTGCCCTCTGTTATTGTTTAAGGTTTGCAGAAAGCTCCTTTTTTTGTCTTTATCATGTCCGGCTAGTGGACCTTACTTTCCTGGTTCTTTACTACCATGACACACTCTAACTCTGCTCCTGATACACTCCCAAAAATGAGCATCATTCAGTAGGTTGGTTTAAATTGGTTTAAATAGAAAAATGATACAAATAACACACCTTGCCCCCCTGAAGCCACCCTCTGTGGTCATCGGTCAAATGGACCCAGAATCTTCTCATACATTGGTTTTTATCCTTAGCTCGGCCCCACCCACTTAGTGACATGGTTCATTTCAATTGCAACAGTACAAGGAAGTTTGTAAGGACTTGGCTGTATGACACATCTAATATTATATGGAAAGATGTGGATATCATTAGGGTGTTGCAGCAAATCTGAACTGAAAGAACAAGCTGTGCCAACCTCTTTAAAGTGGACATATTGTTCCACACGGTCTGATAGAAAGCTGAGTGACGTCAAGTAAAGTGACCCAGCGCTCTGAGAATACTGAAATTATCCATTGCTTCTTGTCTAAGAAGCTTCTGACGTTCTTGGTTGAGAGGCAAACCATCTTCAAGATAACCCAAAAAGTCCAGTTGTTTTCAATTAAACTCTCAAGGTTATCATGTCCTGAATGACTGAGAATCTGCACCACAAGGGGCCATTTTGGTCTGCATTTTTTGAATCCAAGAAGTGGCTTAAATAGCAGTTCCACTCTCATCCACTAGGGGTTAATAGATGTTCAGCCATTTGGACTCTCTGAACTTTAGTTGTGTCCTCTGTGTGTTTGGATGTTAATCATTGAATGATTAAAGGCAAGATGTGGTAATTGACTGCACTAACAGGTCATCCAAGCAGTTTCTGCTTCTTTTTATCAGTATGTAAAATTGTATTTCAGAGTACTTTATCTCACTGGTTGAATGGGGGGTAAATGCAGTGTCATGTAACAGCTTGGTCAAACATGTTAGTAGGGCTGCTGGCTGGATAAGAAACTTGAACGGGTGTCTGGTTTCTCCTGTCTGCTGCCCAGGATGCACGCACCGCTCTGATTCGAGACTGTAGTCATGCTGGTCACTTGTGGATCTTGGAGGGAGTCCACAGAAACACCACAGCTCTTTCATTGGACGCTGCTTCACTTTGAAGTCACTCTACTACGTTTTTCTTGCTAAAAATGCCCGGAAAAACTCTGTTAGCTTTGGGTTAGCATGTAGCAAATGTCCCGCTGATCTCCAGCTGTGGAGCATGAGCTGATGTAAAAGGCCACAGTGCCCGGCCACGTTTGCAGCAGTCTGAGGCTCTCCTTGTAATTTAACAGTCCCAGTCCATATTAGATCTCCACAGGCGACCAACATGACTACAGTCTCGCACGGAGGCCGGTCGGCCGTGCAGGTGGGCTTCCCCGAAGCCCTTCTTAGCTTCTTGGGTTAGCTAAGTTAGCTAGTGGCTACATTGGTTCATTTGTTCCAACTGTAACTGTGCCACCCTCAGCATCACCTCTTTTCCCATTTTTGGATTTTCTGGGCGTGATGAGACGTGTGACAGTGGTGGGAACCTCATAATTTTGGCTTCAACCTGGCCCTCGCGGAACAACGGGCAGACCAGCGTCTTTATTTTAAACTTCACTGAGATCACATTTAGGAGACTTTTTTTTTCTTTTTTTGCTTTAATGATTCATATTAGTGAACAAGATAGAGCTAAACTGTTGGAGACCTTCAAAAAGCCTCAGTGAATAATTACTTAAGCCCTTTAAAAGCAATAAAACAGAATGAGGGACTCTGATACCACAGTATTTGTCTTTCCTACATGTGGTGAGTAATAAGAGTTTGCATCTTATTCTGTCTTAGATCCAGCTGAAAAAAAACAAGGCCTTCAGACGGTTCAAAAAACTACAAGAAGCTCGACCAGAATTCAAGGACCAGAAACTGGAGGACTTACTTCAAACACCCGTCCAGCGAATCCTTCAGTAAGTCTGCTGATCATGATTACATTTAATCCCGCTGTGCTTCTGTGGAGCCTGGACTATATACTTCAGTATGGTGGCTGGTAGTTAGTGGTCTCAGGTTTATGCTCTTGGAGCTCATATTTATAACAGTTAAACACCTTAAAATGACCTTTTCTTAACTGTGTAAGAAAATAACAAAAAAATGAATAAAGAAGATAAACACAGAATGAACGTACAAAAGAGTTTTTAAATGACCTTATTTAATTATTGCAGAAGTTTAAATGTTGTTCTTACCTGTCCCATTGGTTCATGTCAACCAAGCAATAGCCCCCTATTTAGGAATTGATTTTGATAGGATCGTTTTTGTCCTGAAAGCAGAAAAGCTGTTTAAATGAAGATAAACGAGTTATTAGGACTCTAGTTTTTTTGACTTTAGTGTTTTATTGTGTCATTGTTTTAATGTGTTCTTAGTATTTATCATGTTTAATCTGCTTTTGATTGGGATTTTTATCTTCTGTTTTAGTTCCTTCAAATGGTTGCGTTTTGTTTTAGCCTGTGCAGCACTTTGGGCAGCTCCCATGCTGCGTTTTAAATGAGCTATATAAATAAACTATGGTATGGTATGGTATATATGTGATTAGTATAATTGGTGTTTGTTGACCGCTGATGTGGTCCTTTGAAGCCATACTATGCAACTTTCCATATTTTTCAATCAATTTCTTGAGCTATTATGTACTATAATGACACTTTATAGAGTTAATGAAATGTCACTCAGACCCTCACCGCCCTCTTTGGCCAGAATACCACATTTGCAACTTCAGAGTTCCAGTCCGGTCTATTGGACTTCGAAAAAAGAGAACTAACATACCTGGCGCTGCAGTCTGCTTCCAGCACGTTTCCTCATCTGGTTTGTTTAATTTAGTGACAAATCACTCCTGTATACACTACACTAATGACGGCTGGGAGACATTTCAGATGTTAGATTAAGGTGTTAAAAAGATGAACGCACAGTAAGGCTGCACAATACATCGTAAATATATTGTTATCACAATATCAGGATGCACAATATGTATATCGCAAAGAACAGATAAATATCGCAATGAACGGTCAGCTCAAATGTTTGCTACACAATTTATTCTGTCAGTCAAATGGAAGCATGATGTTTTTTTAACACATCAAATAGAGCTCTTCACCCATTTGGCCAATCGGGTGGGTTCTCATAGGTCAGATGCCCGCCCCCGAGGCAGACGGCACTTAATTTAGATGGTTAGCAAACACCTATTTAGCTTTGCTCTGCTCTTTCTGCTGATTCTGCTTTTCCCGGGATCCACGGATTTCATTTTCTTTTTCCCTTTCCTCACATATTTTGCTTTTCTCATTTTTATGATTTTTTTAGTTCTTTGTTTTTGATTATTTTTATTCCTGAGTTAAGTTTTTATTTATCGCAAGTAATATCGTCATCGCAATATTAATCACTGTTATGGAATATCGCAGGTTTTCCTAATATCGTGCAGCCCTAACGCACAGCGAGAAGATACGTTTAGCAAAAAGCAAGCAAAACTGCCAAATGTGCGTTTATTGAGGACCAACCCTGCTGTTTCCTCTCTGACTTGATGATGATGGTAAATAGCTTGTATTTTTATAGGGCCTTCTAGGGTTCTAAACTCCTCTGCCACTATTTTCCCACATAACATTTGGAGGTCTGATTTTGGTGTTTTGCTCCAGAAATTTCTGTTCAGACACACAGATTCTTGTGTTCTATAAGAACCAGGAGCATGCTGGGATAAGACCATAGTCTGACTCCTTCATTAGAGGGAAATGTTGACCACTTGATAATCACACACACACACGCACGCACGCACACACACACACACACACACACACACCCTGTGTGTGCCTCCAGAGTCTGAGGCTCCACAGTCTACCGTCATCGATACTGGTGTGTTTCAGTGGCACCGCTGAGTCTCAGAACCAGTTCTGACCAGACTGAAGAAGGCTCGAAGGCAGAGACAGGCGCTGAAAATCAATGTGGCCGTCAAGTTGCTCTGGGTCACAGGATCCTGCAAAAAGAACAAACACTTGTGACTTTCGTACTTTAGAGCCTATCGATGTTTGGAACAGTGGTTCAGAGTCTCATCTGGGCCCGTGTGTGTGGAGGCAGCTCTGAAACCAGTCCTCTATTGGGCGCTTTATATTGTGTTCTTAGTGTGTTCTGACAGTTGTGACCAACTGGTGCGGTGATTCATAAAGTTTAAAGAGACCCAGGACACATTTGAGTCACAAAGTGATAAAACCATCTCACAAGTCTGCAGACAATGAAGTAGGCCAGAATCTCACGCAGCTGTTCATTAACATCAAAATAATTATCAGACTTATATGAAGACACTGGTTTGTTAAACTAGTGGTTCCAGCTTCTGACCATAAAATAACCATGACTACGATTTGTGAACCCAAATCCTGACAGTTTACTTAATTAAATCCATGCTTTCGTTCTTTTTTAAACACAGAAACAGTTTTGTTTACCTGTTTGTAGCTACAGTTTCGCCGACGGCTGCCGGCTTCTTCAGGCTGACGCTGCCTGAAGAAGCCGGCAGCCGTCGGCGAAACTGTAGCTACAAACAGGTAAACAAAACTGTTTCTGTGTTTAAAAAATAACGAAAGCATGGATTTAGAAAGACACAGCAAGAACACACCTAAGATGTTACTTAATTAAAGCTGAACAAGCAGAGACTCACTGAAAACACACAATCTTCAAGGGCTATTGAATGTTAGCAATCAAATATTCTATCGAATCCTCTGTTGATGGATCGAACATTCTATTTGACAACAGATCAACTGAAACGAGACTGTGGTCCGCTGCTTAAAAAATGAAATTAAAACAACAAAATTATAAAAAGCTCAGTAATATGTATTAAATTGGTGTTTTCTAGTTTCCTTTTTATCATCTGATATTTATAATTAATACATATTTTATGGAAAATATTTGACTTGCATTTCATTAGCATTTTAAGTTTTTTTTTTTAAATAGCACTCATCCTAGTCTAAATAACATATCTAAATATGATCTACATAAACTACTGGAAATGCCAATAACATGTAATTTCTACTGGTAACAAAGTAATGGTGGCATATCTATTTTGTTTATATAAGGATTGGGAATAATCCAGTCTAAATAGAAGCATTTGTGAATTACATGCTACAACGGCTTGCCTTATCCCTGCTGCAGTGTGGAGCAGAACCTCTGCAGCAACCTGACTCCAGGTAGCTGCAGAGGTTCTGCTCCATGCAGCTGCTACAAAGAAACAGGATGGGAAGATTTTTCTTCCACTTTAGAGTTTAGTTTTTCACAAACATCAAATTTTTTCTGTGAAAAGAAACATGCTTCTGGATGCGTGCTTCAGTTGGAGCCCCATTAAGGTGTGGTTCACTTGTTTAATCAGTACATTTGCAGTAGTCTGTAGTAGGAATAAATGCCCTGTAAGTCATTCTTGCGGGGGTATTTATACCAGTGCACTATTTCCAGGAGACCCACTACACAGCTGAGCTTCAGATGGCAGGATTAGGACTCTTATTTCCTGATATTTTGACATCTCTCCTCAAATTGGATAACAGCAATGCGACTCGACCACTGACTTGCAATGTGGATGTTTTTTCTCCTCAAATAACACAAGTCTGGAGGAGCGTCAAGTGGTGAAGTCGCTAATGCTAACAGTTAACTTCTGATAGTCGAGACGTCCTCTGCTGATTCCAGGACTCTAAATCAACAACAGCGTTCACAGTCATGAGTCAACTTGGGTGAGTCCATGAACGTTAAGTGACTGTGTGATGTAGGTCTGTCAGGATTTTCAAATCCTAAAGTTTCACTGTCTATTTTCTATCAGAACTAATGCAGGAGATAGGTGTAGGAGACTATTTTCATGTTCAGCCTGCATGAAAAACTCAGAGTGATTTATAATCAGAAATAATCATAAAAAATGGGTTTTCAGTGTTCCACACCTTTAATGTCCGCTGAAGACTAGAAATAGAGATCATTTCCTCTGGTGAAAGAACAATAGGTGTCCATGAAATACATGAAAGTATTTTCCCTATATATTTGATGCGCAGGCCCCTAATAAATAAAAATCAGCATCAGATTCAAATTCTGGTCCAGACTTTTCTGTTTGATTTAATAAAGTTTCTGTTTCTCTCTTTGTTTTTTTCTTGTTTGGGTTTTATTATTGTTTTATTGTATTTTATCACGTGATTTCTGTCAAGTGACCTTGGGTGTCCTGAAAGGTGCTTTTAAATAAAATGTATTATTATTATAAAGTTGATGGCAGTTTTGTATTAAAACCTTTTTTTATTGTGTTCTCTTTTTACACATCTAGAGCTATGCTGTAAAATGTGTTGAGAGACTGGGTGGGTAACCTTTGACCTTTGTGATTTTTTTTTACAGGTATAACCATTTCCTGCAAGACCTGACTGCCAACACAAGTCCAGATGACCCAGAGTTTGAACAACTTTCCAGTAGGTGTCTTTTTTAACCACTTTTACTCATCTGTCGTGTCCTCTTTTCTTTCCTTCTCCATCGGTGGAGTTTTTACAGGTGGAATGCCATAACAACAGGAGGTGTAATGTTCACTACTCAGAAACACAAGATGGATGTTAACCTGTTTGGACACATCACAGCTGCACAGAGTTTCAGATCGTTTGATTGAAACAACCACAACAACATTTCTCATCATTCGAGGATTCTGGTTTAAAATCTGGGATGAAAGGCAATGGGTGGAATGAGGAATTAACTTTCCCTTTCCTCGTCTGCTGTAATTGCTGAAGCAGCAGTCGGCTGTTGAGAAAATGGACGGAGGAGAAAGCTGAGAGTCGTAGTTTGATGTAGATTTGAACATAATTATTAGGGAGTGCATCAGAAGGGTTAATTAGGGGCTGCATTCATAAGTAAAGACTTTAACATCAACACAGATCTCCATAATGAATCATTTCAGTTGTCAAACCAAATCTGACTCAAGTGCAAACCTACAAGGAATTATTCATGTATATTAATTAAAATCCAGTTTCTTCCTAATGAAAACTGCTTCTGACTGTTAGATGGCAGTGAGTCATGCTTTTCTCTCCTTATTTCATTAGAGCTCTTTGTTTAAACATGGGTTTTGGCGAGTCCTGATTAAATTCTGGAACAGAAAAAATATATATTTTTTTCCCTCTGACTATTGAAATGTGTTTCTCAGTTATGCGTCTGTACTGTTGTCATGTGACACATTACTGTGACTGAATGTATGTCCACAGAGAGACGGTCAGTGGCTGCGGAGACGATGAATAAGCCTGCAGCATGTTTATGTAGTCCTGCTTACAGAAGTTGTCATCGATGAATGATAATGCATGTGTGTGTATGTGTGTGTTGTAGAGGCTGTAGCAGCAGTGAGTGAGGTGTCTCAGCGTATCCAGGACAACACTCGGAAGCATGAGAACCACCTGCAGCTTTGCAGAGTGCAGAAACTCATGAAAGGGCGAAAGACGAAGGTGATGGCTGCAGGTTAGACTGATTTGTTTTATCTCCTTGATGAACTGCCTCCATCTCCTCAACACTACTCTATCTGCTGCTCAGAGACCTTTCAGGAACATGCTGAAGCTACCGGAGCTTCATCAGCACTCAGCATGTTTCAGTAATAGTGTTAGTAACTGTACAATCTGTGCGTGTGTGTGTGTGTGTGTGTGTGTGTGTGTGTGTGTGTGTGCGTGCGTGCTAGCACGTGCGTGGTAGACTTCCTTGTACTTGGAGTGGTGGCTCTTTTCTTCCTGCCACTCCTCCTTTTGTTTGCCTCTGGAGAATCTGACCTGATTGTTGCACCGCTCGCCCTGCCAATCTCCCCACGGACCAATTAGAGTCCAGCTCCATCCTCCAGACCAAAAGATAAAAGGAAATCAGTCTGTGTGTGTGTGTGCGTGCGTGCGTGCGTGTGTGTGTGTGTGTGTGTGCGCGCGCGTGTGCGTTCACTCGTATGATTTGAGTAAACTCATGTGCACAGACACACAAACTGAATGTGTTTGTCTTCTTGGGTATGCAAGCCTTTTAACTAGTGTGTGTGTGTGTGTGTGTAGTGAGTAGCAGCTCATCTCTTTAATGCCTGTATTGAAACTTTCTAAAGCTTCCTCTCACAAGTCCACCAGCTCCCTCTTCAGCCAGTAAAGCTCCAGTCCCACCAGACAGACTTCAGAGCTCCACTCAACAGCCTCCCGTCGACCTGTTCTCCTTCCCATCATTACCTTCTCTGGGGTGTGTGTGTGGGTGGGTGGGGGTGTTGAAGCCCATCTAACATATTAAATAGCTCTGTAAGACCAAGTCTGATCATGGACACAGAAAAGTGTTTCTTCAGACTTTGGCTGTTATAAAAAAAATAATTTATTCAACTTCTGAGCAGCTTCGTTCCGTACGGGTCGTGGGTCCGTCGATGAGACGCACATAAAGACAGACAGGACATACAACCATTCACACATTAACTCCTGGTTTGTTCTGCTCATCCAGTTCCCACCATAGCTTCTACTTCAGGATTCATTTGGGTCATAGATGCATCACGTGCTGCTGGAGCTCCATCCAGCATGCCGACTACTACCACATCCCTCAGTCTCGATTAGCCTCTGTTTATGAACCGTTTGATTTATTGGTAGTGTGTTAGTCTCATTTAGGGACGCACCAAAAACATTGGGTGGTAATCTTGATCAACCAACATTCATTAGTATCAGTGTAATCTGTTATCGCCCTGTCTGAAACTCTAAATGTGATTTTGTTGCTGTTTTTGAACACACCATTGGCAGCAAGCAGTAATAAAAATCAGGCCGTGATCCAGGAACTCACCTTTGCACAGTGCTAATTACTGTTAGCTCTAACAGACCATCTTGTGAGGTTTTTACTTCTAGAATTGGAATATTCAGGTTATAAAATTAAAAAGAAAAATGTATTGTGTTAAAGGTCTCGTTCACAGAGAAACCGTATAAAACACTTTTTCTTTTTCAAAGAAGTTCGCTCACGAAAACGATTGAGTCAGCATACGCCTGTTTCTTTGACATCACAGAGAGAATTAGCATTGATGGACTCTCCCACCCTGGCTTGCGACCACCCGAGGGAAGGCTGTGATTTATCCACGAATGGTTTTTCAGTGTTCCACACCTTTAAATGTGGGTTACACATATCATGAATATTAATGAGTAGGACTCATAATCCTGTGCTTCCCACCCCAGTTCCTCCTAATCATTTCTACCCTCTGAAAAAGCAGCACCAGAGATTATTTCCACAGAAAACTACTAATGTGTTCATTCATACTAGAGACCGCAGCAGATTTAGTGAAAAAGACGAGCGAATGAGTTTTATTACTAGTTTTCAGGTAAACTGCTATCACCCCTCAAAACCAGAATACGTACATTTTTAAGTCTCGTTCAGTTTGACAAAAAATAAGCAGCTTCAGTCTGACTTAGATTTTTTTTACTTTTTCATATATTTTTTTCTTCTGCTTCTTCATCCCTCTGGGGATTTTTTTTATCTACATTTGACCCATCCTTATTTGTATCTTGCCTAGGGGGTACCTTTGTGACTCAGCATCTTGCCCAAGGATGCCTTGGTACGTGGCCTGCTGGGAGATGGGATCGATCCCATGACCTTCAAATCATGGGATAACCATTCTCCCATGACACCCCCCCCCCCCCCAATAAAAGACAAAGATACCACAACGCCCAAAATACTTTTTTATAAAGCATATTGAGATGAGCTTCTCCTCCTCTGATTCTAATTGAATTTCAGTTTGAAAATATGCCTATTTGTTGTTGAAGAGTTTAGAGATCTAGATCAGATCTTGTGGTTGCTTTTGCAGTAAGCTTCTACCTCCTCCTTTGTCCTCCTGACAGGCAGGTGGTACATCCGTGAGGGCTGGCTGAAGACTGTCCCTCCAAAAGGCACCGAAGCCAAGCCTAAGATGTTCTTCCTGTTCTCAGACATGCTGCTGCAGGCCAAACACTGCAGCCTGCTGCTTCCTTCCAGTGGAGAGAAGTTTGTTGGTCAGCATGCCTTCCCGTTGCAGGACGCCACTGTGGAGAAGGTTTTTGGCCACACCAGGAGCCAAGGAGGTCTGCTCAGTGTGAGTGACGGCACTTTACATTACTACTTTAAAGGTGTGGAACACTTGTTTAATCAACACATTTGCACTGGTCTCTAGTAAGAATGAATGCCTTGTAAGTTGTAGTCGAGGGGGGAGGTCCACTCTACCACTGACTGTTTGCTCTGCAACATGGATGTTTTGTCTCCAGAAATAGCACAAGCCTGAAGGAGTTCTGCTGTGTGGTGGAATTACTAATGCTAATGGTTAGCTTCTACTAGCCAACATGTTGAACGCCAAACCAACAACAGCCTTCCCCTCGTGAATGAAGATGGATGAGTCTATTAATGATATGTGACAGGATGATGTAGATCTGTCAGGTTTTTTAAATCCTAGAGTTTTACTGTCTGTTTTCTGTCAGAGCTAATGCAGGAGATAAGTGTATGTTCAGCCTGCATGTTAAACTCAGAGTGACAGATAATAATCATATAATTAAAAAAAATATTTTTTCAGTGTTTCACACCTTTAACACAACTCTGTACATGAGCAGGAAGCTGAAAGGACTAGAAAACAGATACAGAATGTTCCTCACTGGAGAATCAAACAGGTGACTGCCCAGCTGGTGGGTCGTCTGGGATCTTTCTACTGGGTTTGTTTTATCACATGTCAATTGGAGACTGTGTGTGTGTGTGTGTGTGCGTGCGCGCGCGTGTGTTTGTGTGTGTGTTATTAATGAGAGAGAGAGAGAGAAAATCTCCAGGTGTTTGGACCAGATTAGTGAGTAAATCCATGTCTTCCAGTCCTGCAGCAGCAGCTTCCTGCAGCCTGGTTGTGCTCTGAGATCCTACAGCTTATCTAATGGCTCAAATGGCGTTTCATTAGCCTCTGATCCTCCACGGCCCACGTGCATACTCAATAACACTACACATCATTTCTCATAAGGACACATTATTGATCCTGGGCCTACCTGAGCTGGAGGAAAAGGGCTGTCAGCACTCCAGGGCCCTTCTGGTGCAGCACCATGAAGAATTAAAGCCTAATGAGATGCGACAGCTGGAAATACCACAGTAATCTATATGCAAAGGCTGATTCAGATCTCAGACTAGCTGCTGGTCACACGCAGTCCTCCAGTCTCCAATGTTAGCTCTAACTACGGATCCTCAGTCTGCTGGTCCTCCTGTTCTCTACATCCACCCATCCATCTACCCATCATCCACCCGTTCACCTATTCATTCATCCATCCACCCACCCATCCATTAATCCATCCATCCACCCACCCACCCACCTAGTCATTCATCCATCCACCCACCCATCCATCCATTCACCCAGCCATTTATTCAATTATTCATACATCTTCATTCATTCATCCACCAATTTTTATCCATTCTTCTATTCATTTATCATCACCCATCCTTTCCTCCCTACATTTATCCATCCATCTGTCATTCTTGTATCTGTCAGCAATCTTATTACCCATCCATCACTCAACAGATAGTCATCAGTGATCCGTTTATTCATCCTTTCATCTATAATTCATGCATCCATTTCTCCTAAATCTTTCTATCATCAGTTGATCTAGCCATGATTCAACCTTCTTCCAGTTGATGTCAACCCACCCATCCATGCATCGTTCCATCCATCCATCATTAATCAACCAGAAATAATCTGTCTTTTAATTGTTCTACTGTCCATCATCCATCATGTATGTAGACTCCATCTGTCTAACCAGCTATCATCTATTCGTAATCATTTTAATCCAAAAAGTGTATATTTTTAAAAACTGGATTTTTGGTTACTCTTTTAGCATTCAGCTCGTCTTCTACTGCCGTTCCGGTGTCTATTTCTCGTTAGCAACCCCTGCTGTTTAAAGAGAGAACTGTAGTATCGTCAGTTAGCAGCAAACCGAGTACGCATTTACACTGATCATGTGGATCAGCTGATGCTACAGAAGAATTAAAGTTTACTTCATATTTTAGTGTTTATAAAATAGACAACGCACACACAACAGAATAATCTGATGTTAAACATCTGCTTCCTGGTGAGGTTTATATTTTGTTGTAATTGTGAGTCTAGGGTTAGATTGGACTCAGACCAGAGAGACACGTCTACTGTTGATGTTAACGTTCCATGTGGCACATCTGTAACACCTGCATGTGTTGTGAATGACTCTCAGCTACTAACACATCAGAGTTTAGACAAGTATCTGTCAGCAGAGTTAGAGACATTAATTTGTTATATAAAAGCAGGTTCCTCACAATGAGGGCTTCACCTTTTTGTAGAAGTTTAAATCAGACGAATGCTGCCCTCTGCTGTCTATAAAGTTAGTGTCATTAGTTTTCTCTGAAGTAAAAGAAAGAAATTCACTCTTCATCTAAATGGGAGTCTTTTCAATTCCACAATCAAATAAATCCATTCAAGACTGCAAAATGTTATTAATTTAATATTTACTTATCATTTTTACCCAAATGAGACTCCAGACTACTTCTGGGAATGGTTTCTATTTGCTGATGGTGTCTAAATGATCTCACCTGCACCAGATCAAGAAACCTGACTTCTGCTCTCTAAGGGAAACATCAGATAAATAAAAAATAAACAAATTTTCTATGTGAGTGACTCCTGACAAAGCTTATCCTGGTCAGATCTGACTGATTCAGTCACCCTCATGACAGACTAGAGAGACTGTGTTACTGTTTGATTAGAAAGCAGAAGTGTGTGTCTCTGTCTCCTTAACCCAACCATCCTTTCTCTTGTCTCCTCTTCCTCTAGCTGACCTTCCCCAAAGCCAAACTTCTGCTGATGTCCAGCAATCAGCAGGACCTCAATGACTGGTACCAGTGCCTGAGCTCAGCTATCAGGTGTGTACCATTCTCTGAATTCAGAGAACCCCTTCTTTATTGTCCTTAATGAAAACACCAGTTCTGCTTTGGATAACCCATTTCCTAAAGGACTTGAAGGTGTTTTCCAGTGAGATGTTCTGTTCCAGCTTGTACAAATGTTGGATGTTTGATAAAAAGTGAGAAAGTATTGTTGTTCTAAGGACCTGGAGCTCAGCATTAGAGAATGCTCGATTGCCTCTGTTGTTTTGTTCTTGCCGTTTGTATCCCATGAGACAATCTTCAAGTTGGACAGAGAGGATATGTCCCACCTGTAGACCTGAATGCGCATCTTCATGCACTTTGTTGTGGTGCTGATGAAGCGGAGATAAAGATGATGTTCAGTAAACACAGCAGGGAACCGGTTCAGTGGATTCTCTGTAGATCTGCTTCGTTACGACAGAGAGCAGAACTTTCTCAGGTCGTGCTGAAGCTTCTTCTGACCCTGCTGCTAAATACACACACGTTTCCAGGAAGCTGCAGTCCAAACAGACGGTGGTTCTCCAGAGAGCTGAGCCGAGACGCCGACCACTTCGTTCAGCAGTGGAGAACCTTCAAAGCAGCAGCAGCAGCAGCAGTCCCATCAGGAAGAGACGCTTGGTGAGTTCTGGAAGTGGACCTGGTGCAGATCTGGACCAGTTAAAACCATCAATCAGACATTTGTATCCAGATGTTTAGTTCCTCCTGAACAAACTGCTCCAAAACGTTGAGACAGAAAATGTAACCCCTAACTCTCTCCCCCCCCCCAGCTCAGCTGAAGTTTCTACTTGCAGCTGTGTGATCTTCTGATGGATTTCTCCTCCAGATGTTTTCTGAGAGTTTGAGCTTCTCCACATTTACCAAAGACTTGCTGCAGTCCAGTCTATATTCTGTTCCTGGCTGCCTCCTGTGCAATAAGAGCTTGTGTAGGTGCTGCTGGTGTGCTGCTCCTCGCTACACTGCTTTCTGCTCACTGATTAATCTACAGTAATGCTTTTGTTGAAAGATGTTATAGCTTATTGTTTGTGACCTTTATTTAACCTTTAATGTTTTTATTTGCAACATTGCTTTAAGATTAGTAACAGTTGTTTTATTTTGAAAGGGACTGTTTCCTGTTTGGGCATCCACAAGCCTAACTAGCTACTGATGAGATGAACCAGTAAAACCAACTGATCACTTGGTGCACACTCACTACCAGCAGCAGAGTTCGGATCAGAACCTGCTCTGGATTCAGCAGAATCATGTATCTGATCTGAATCCAGGCTGAACGACCCGGTTACCACATTTTATACTCCGACTCCCTGTCCTGTTTGTTTTTTAAACTCTTATTCTGTATTTTTTGTTTTTACAATTTTATATTTACAAATATATGAACTATATTACGTCTGTATTATGCAGCAGATCTTTTGAGTGACTGTTTTTGTAAAATTCTGTGAAACATTCTGCAGTTTTTTTTATTTTAAATGAAGATAAAAAATAGCAACTGTCCAATAAATCAAACCACAACAAATAATGTGCATTTGTGGATGTTTTACCAAGCAAACACTTTATTTTTGGTTTCCATACCGAATTTACTCATTAAAATAGATCAAAGAGTTAAATAGTTTTAACTGAAGGTCAAGTTTTTGTATTAAATAAAACTCAAATTTGAAAATGTTCCAGGGATCAGTAATTATCTTTATGTCCAGATGTAACTCAAGAATGAGGCTGAAGCACTTGCTTTGGTTCACAAAGTGTCTTTAAAAATAAAATCATGACAGTGGGGTGGGTTTGTGAATTATTGTGCAGCAGGAGGCCAGTGTGATGAAGATGATGACTTGAATTATTTAAAACTTCTATTTTAGGAGCCTGAAGTTTCTGAATGATGGATTAAGAGTTCACGGGTACTTCATTTTAACTGTTCAACTCTGAGAAGTTTCTTTTGGGTCACATGGTGAATAAAGGCTGTTCTTGGATCTAAGATCACTTTATGAAATCCGAATGGAGGCTGAGATGAGTTGGTGTCCGAATTTAACAGATATCCAAAAAATACTTGGTTCTTCCTACCAACATATACGCTCACACGCACACACACTTTTATACACGTAAATGATTAATCTGGTGCTTGCTATGCTCCAATAATTAAATGAAGGAGGAAAATGACTGAATTAGTCATGATGCATTCACTTACATAGCCAAGAAACATTTAAAGGTAAAACTTCCTGGTACCTTATATAGACACATTTTCGGAGTTAGCTTTTTTCGGTACAGGCTTGTTGAAGTTCTGTGAACTGTGATCAGACTGTTCGTTAACGGGTAGGAGATCAAATCTTAATCTCGCAAGCTCTAAACGAAGCAGAACCGAAGTTAATAATGTTCGTTCCCACAGCTAAACGTCTACTTTCCGAGGCCATTGAAGGCAGCACGAGGTGTATTATTCTTGTGAAGCATCCAGGGGTTTTCACACCGAGCAGGAAGTGTTCAGTCCATCTGCGTCACTTTGTTCCGTGCGTCTGTGAGCGGGCTGTCTTCAGCCCTACCTGGTTTGAGTTTGTCTGGAATGATACAGCTGGACTCCTCGGTGTCATGGTGAAGATGGAGCTTCTCCTTCGGACCATGGTCTTGGTTCTGGGCGTCGCGACGTCCTCTGCACTCAACATTTTATCAGGGCAAGCGCTCAGGTGCTCGCGCCAGGTGAGGAGCTCAAAGTGCTGGGAGAGCGCGAGACGCAGTTTATAGTTTGAAAGTAGGATCATTCTATATTTATGTAAAGTTCAATAAAATAAATGATGTAACTTTACTGTAAAAACAAAAAAAAAGTTTATTTAAATGGAGCAATGTGTGTTTAACACGCACGCGCGCGGTTTGTGAGGCTTATACAATGTTTCTTTCGTTTCCAGGATGTGAACTGCACAGTCAAAGACAGTGAGTGACTTCATTTCTGACTTTTTCTGATCTTTTTCCCCTTTTAAATAATATTTTTGAAAGTTCCAGTTTAAGTGTTTGAAGTATTTGTTGATTTACAGATTTACAGATTTCAGATTTATTGGCCAAGTAAAATTACATTTACAAGGAATTTGTCTTCGGTAGATGTTCGCTCTCTAAAACATACAACAACCACAATAAATGAGAATAAAAATACCTAAAAACACATAAGAACATGTATACCCACACACATGGTCATTTACACAGACACCTATATACATATATACACACACACACACACACACACACACACACTCATATCCATAAGCATACTGAAATGAAACTGAACGCTGGTTTAGAAATAAACCTAGATCTATGTATTTTTTTCGTTCTCAAATGGGGTTTCTTGTTTTTTTTTTGTTTTACATTTAACTGGTATTTAATTTCAAAGATGCTGCACAGAAAAATATTTTAAATAAGTTTCCGTTTCGTGATGACCTCAGGTTCACTTGTAAGTTAGCATGTCATCCTAACCATCTTGAACCGTTTAGGTGTGTGTGTGTGTGTGTGTGTGTGTGTGTGTGTGTGTGTGTGTGTGTGTGTGTGTGTGTGTAGGTAACTGTTTGGACCCTGGATGGCAGGAAAGCCACAGTCTTACTCCAGCTGGAGCTGAGGGCCTGCAGGTGTCTGTAGAGACCAAGGTGGATGATGCCGGATGGCTGCAGCCGGTGCTGCACGCTGAATGGGAGTTAAAGGACGATGGTCAGGCGCTGAAGTTCTGTTCTGTGGTACCATTTTAAAAAAATCCTCCTTCAGTAAGATGTGTTGGAGACAGAAAGTTAACCTTTTGCAAATTGGTCAACAGGAAGTATAAATTACCTGAAAGCCACTGAGCTTCATGTTCTTGTGATGTCCACCAACGAGAATCGCTGCATTCGATATTCTTTCAGAGATAAGCTTAAGATGAGAAGTCCATCAGAAGAAAAGGTGGGAGGCATAACGTCACATTTCATTTCATTTTATTCAGACACTGTGAGCTTCAATATAAAGTTTAGATTTATGTTTCTTTCAAATATTTTGTTTAGAGTAATTTTTATTTTTGCAGATTAACACTAAAATGCATCAAAAACTATAAAATCATTCAAATGCAGCCAGATGCTTCAGTGTTTTGATTGTTTTAGTTGATGTCTCTGTGATAGAGTGAGGACCCATGTGGGTTTCATCTAAGCACATTATGTTAATGTTAATTTTAATGATATAGCACATTTACAGCAGCAAATGGCTGTTGCCAAAGTGCTTAACATAAACAAAAATCAATTAAAAACAAAAATAATATACAATCCGGAAACTAAACAGAATAAAATAATTGCATGATTAAAAAACCAAACATAATAAATTAACAACTCACTTAAAGGGAATAAAAATAGGCCTTAAGCCTAGACTTAAACAGGTCAGTTGATGGAGACTCCCTAATAAGTTGTGATAAAGAGTTCCACAGACGAGGGGCTGCCACTGCAAAAGCCCTGACGTCTGAAGGGAACCTGTTGGCGTTTTGGTCCAAGCAGACCGTTGAAGACACAAAGTAATTTGTAAAATCTGTAGAAGTTAGAATGACTAGAAGGTAACAACTCTGTCCTGTAGTTTAATCAAATGTATTTTATGGTTTTAGTGGTCGTTCTTTTCTGATGTGCTGGTGTTGCAACCTGGTCTGGAGTACCGGGTGTCTATTGATAACATCCCCAAACCAGAGCAGGGCCACACCCACTATGATGTCAGCAAATCTGTCCATGTCCCAGGTGAGTGAGGGTCTGTAGCAGGACCTGCTGGTTGTTTGACTCTGAGAGTGACTCTGAACTCTGTGGGATGTAAAGGATAATATCAGAGTATGACATTAGCTTTAGGTTCAGTTTTATTTTGGTAAACTCCATTTTCCATGTTTTAGACATTCCTGTTTTGTAGTAGAGGTGTATTTGCTCATGTTCCTCTTGAGTTAATTCAAAATGTTGGATCTGGTTTGTCCAGATTGTTCGAACTCCAAAATGCAGGAAACTCAGTTTTGCAAGGAAACAGGTAAGAAGAGTCTGGATTTCCTCCTAACAGTAATTATGAACAAAGGTCCTGAAGTCCTAACGGGTCATGTCATTGATTCAGGAAGTGACTGGAAGCCTGATGTCAGCATGTCTCTCACAAGCACAAACAATTCTCTGGCTGTCAGCTTCAGTCCTCATGTCCTGAGTGAGAAGTACATGCTAAAGGTTTCCTGTGGCACCAGCAAGTTTGTTCCTATGAATAATGTAAGGTCACACCATGCTCAACACACTTTGCTTTGCTCAGCAGTCACACAGAATGAAGGCGTTTCCTGTGTTAGTCGGCTGACACAGATAACTTACTGTAGCTGCACAATCACAACGTCCTGTCTGAAGGGTGGATTCATGCGATGAACTCCCCCACACGTCTCTGGTGTTGGGTTTTTTCCTCTAACTCGTTCTTATTACCAGACCTGAAGACCCTACTCTCCTGATGTAGGAGGAGCATCAGGACACTGGTGATTGTTGGGAAACCAGTACTTGTTGGGACGACCCGAGAATTTGATGTAACATTTATGACACGTCTCACCTTTATGTTAATATTGTTTTATTTGATGCACTCCACTTCGAACTGCACCAATCCAGCAACTGCTGCATTTTAATAACTAGTATTAAAGGTGAATACACCAATATTTGCACAAGAATAATTTTTGTTTTAAACTCTCAGTGACACACTTTGCGGGGGGGGGGGGGGGGGGGGGGGTGTTGGCATTTAATTTTTCTTGGCGTCTGGAAAAACATCTCCTTCTGCCCCCCCTTATTTGACTTTCTGCCCCCTTTATTTTGGTCCAAGATCATTACTGGGCTGGCTCTATTAAAAACCTTCTACACCCCTGCTTAGTAGACTTAATGAAGTATTTTTAAGCCAGTATAAAAATGACCGAAACACAAATGGACATATTTGGCATTACTGACCAATATCTTTGATTCAATTTATTTGTTAACAACATCAAGATGCATTACAGTGAACATTATAATAAAGTACGTTTTTCTAGTGCAGAGAGGAGACAACCCATAGAAGCACTGATTTGATCTCATTTCAGAGAATGGAACAGATCAGATGCACCTAATAAATAAAATTACTAACATAAACTCAGGAATCTGTTTCTTTGCTTCATTTGCTTCATTGTGCTGAAAATATCACTAATGCCGATCAATGGACATACACATGAATGCACCTTATTATTTGGAAATTAGTGGGTGTGGTTTACATCAATACATTATTTTAAATCTGAAATTGATATGGATTGATCAGAAGTTGCTATGTGTATTGTTTATTTGAAAACTATTTACAGAGCAGCCTCAGAATTGAGATTAAATATTTTTGACCACAATAGTAAAGGAACTATTACAGAACAAGTAAAACAAGTAAAATCAGAACATTAATGTTTAAGTGCATGAATTAATACATCTGAACTCATGCAGTAGGAACTAGGAAATATGAAATACTAGAACCATTTTATTTTAATTTGATTAAACTGATTTTTTCCTAATGTTGTTGGCATTGTTCCCACACACAGTTAAACAAAACAGTGTTGACTGAGGTGTGTGTGTGAGAGAGAGAGGGAGAGAGAGTTAAAATAAATATTTAAAAAAAAAACGACCTGAGCGAAGGCAGTGACCGACTCATGCACGAGCCATTTTCAGCTCTGTCTTGTCAAATGCACCACATACGTTACGAAAAAGTAACTTTAAATATTCAACCGAAAAAGAGGCGAGCTGAAGAAAACCTAGGGAGCACTGAAGAAACGTGAGCAACAGTGAAGCAAGCACAGAGAGATTCGTTACTGTGTGTGTGTGTGCATGTGCGCGTGTGCGTGTGTGTGTGTGCGTGCGTGCATGGGCCGGACGGACTGAGCTCCCGGCTGCAGTTTTGTGTGTAGGGAGGGGCGGGCGCTCTATGTGACTGACCAACCACAGAGCGTGAAGACAGGCAGTTACCCAATGAGGATTTTCCTTCAACACGATTACAGATATTTACGAGTTTTACTCGTTTCATGCTCGTATTCGTCTAAAATGCTTTATCCGTACCGTATACTCGTCTGAAATGAGTGTCAGTACAGGATCGGCTCGGGGTCCTTCGACTGCCGATGACGTCACATTACTGCAAATCTACTCGGCTTTCACACACACGTTTTGGAAAGACATCAGCAGTTTTGTTAATAAATTAATTGTTTGTTAACACCTAAATGTTTTCTTTATAATTGTAATTTGTTAATAAAACACCATATTATCTTTGTTTTATAAAGAATGTGAAACTGCATAAAACCAACATCGGAATGACAAAAAATAGAACAGTTCGTCAGCCATATCTGTATTAGTGTGGAGTTCGTCTGTATATTTCCTTAGTTGTTATCTAAATACATTCTTTGACTCAAAATATTGCATGGTGTCTTTCAGTAAAGTTCTTATATTTTATTTTGCCCCATTTCATCAACATCAAGAGCTTTTGAGGGTCACCGTTTATCATTTGCTTATATTTTACATTTCCTTTAGAAATTCAAACATATTTTCTCCAAAAAGTGTTGATTTTTGGACTACAGGACTACAACCGCAAATTTGTTCTGACCAATCAAAATAATAAAGTGATAATGTAAATTCTGTAAGCTTCATGTTCAGCCAATCAACTACTTTGACGTCATTGGCAGTCAAAGGACTCCGAGCCGATCCTGTACTGACACCGGCTCATCCCTAGCTGTAACCACCCTGCCCTGCCTCCTCCTTCTTGCTGCCTGCCGGCTGTGATCACAAGCAACAACAGAGTAGTTCCTGCTGCTTCTTCGTGAAACGGCGCAAAAAAAAATAAAATAAAATAAATACATCAATAAAACTTGGGATCTTGTAGACGTGGTGCTGGGATTTCAGCCATGGCGGGCTGCCACGGCTACACCTATGTAAGGGAAACACTGAGTTATGATCTCAGATAAGTTGCCCACAGCTGGTAATTAACCTCTTCCAAATAAAAGCAGTAGTCATCGATAGCAGATGTTTTGCAACATATTCTAATTTTTCAACTCACCTGTGTGATATATTAAACACTGTACCTCTAAACTTTAGAGGTACACCTGCAAAGGGTTCCTGAGCATTTTGGATTCATTGGCTGCTTAGAGTGTGACACTTTGAGAGTAGAATATCGAACCTTTTCATAATATTCTAATTGTCTGAGATTTTTAAAGTGGGGTTTTCATAAGCTGTAAGCTATACTCGCCACAATTATAACACATGAAGGTTTGGAATATCTGACATTATGTAATGAGTCTGTCCCATGTATTAGTTTTTAAGTTTAATTACTGATATAAATGAAGCTTTGCACCATATTCTAATTGTTTTACTTACACCTGTGTGAAATATTAATCACTGTTCTTCAGTGTTAACTTTAAACACATCCAACCTGTTCTCCAGTCAAACCAGGCGAGGCTAAATGTGACATTAAACCTTGATACTTGGCCAAAGTCCTGCTGCCAGTTTGAAGCAGAGGTAAATGATTTTTTTAGCCTTGATTCATTTTTCTGAGGCACAGTAGTGTGATTTCCAGAGGCTGATATACCTGCCTTCATCATCACCACCGCATTTCACCTACATGTGATTCTTTTGTGTCACAGGTCACGCCTTCTTTCCCAAAGTGTGCCAACGACTGTATCCGTCACATAAAAACTCAAGATTTCTGTTCTTATCATCCTACAGGTGAGCAAAATCCATTAAGTTTTACACCAAAGTAGGCTTGGTATACTGCCTGATTAAATAACAGTGTCCTTTAGCTTCTATCACAGTCATGTTGGGATGGCTGTCTATTAACATGTCACTCTGGGTGTTCTGTGGGAGTACAGAGTTCTGGGCCCATACTAAGGGCTGTTTGGTCCTTGTTATCTGTGTTTTCTTTGTATTAATGTTGTTACTTCAGTTCGACGGTATCTTGTGTTTATACACAGGTCCATTGTTGTCCATAATATTCATTGTGTGTGCTTTTTTAACTGATTTGTTTGATGTGGAACCATAGCTAAGCCAACATGATTTTGTTCCAATTTGTGTGAGGATTTGAGAAACCAAAGAGCAAAAATCTGGACATTTGCCAAAGAAAAAGTGTTTGCCTTCAGCACAACTCCAGTATCCTGAACGATCTACTCTTTTTTTTTTCCCTACAGATCAGCCAAGCCCTCAAGATTCACTAACACTCATCTTAGTGGTCTTGGGAATCGTGCCTGTGTGTCTAGTGATAGCCATTGTGTCATGTGTTTGCTGCAGACATAAAGGTACCAGTTCAATTTCTGTAGTTCCGTGTTCATCAGCCAGGGTTATTATATGGTGTGGAACTTAGTGATGTTCTTTCACTTTCAGCTAAACCTCATGTCACTCCTTCCCCTGAGAAACCACCACAGCCACCAAAGTCACCCCCTAAAATACTGGTCATCTACTCCAAGGACCATCACCTCTACAGGGACGTAGTGCTGAAGATGTGTGCATTTCTTCAGGCCAAATGTGGCACCAGGGTTCTGGTAGACCTGCTAGACACCACCTCAGTCAGCATGGTGGGTCGACTCCGCTGGCTGGAATGGCAACGACAACAACTAATAGACCCCTGTGACAAAATACTCGTTTTGTGCTCATGCGGTGTGCAAGCCAAGTGGAGGGCCATGTGTGGTCAGGGGAAGGTGACCCTCCGGGAAGATGTCCTGTCTCCAACAGATGACATGCTCATTCCGTTCCTGAATCTGTTCCTGCCAGACATGCATCAGGTTGGGATGCTGGGAAAATACATGGTGGCTTACTTTGATGACATCTGCAGTGAAAAGGATGTGCCATCTGTTTTTGACATCGGTATCAAATACAACTTAATGAAACACTTTGAGGAATTGTACTTCCGCATCTTAGACATTGAAAAGTATCAGCCAGGCCAGGTTAACCACATCGAGGGAATTAGTGGGGATGAATATTTTACCTGTCCTTCAGGTCAAGCCTTGAGGAAGGCCATTGAAACATTCAAGGACTATCAGTTAGAAAATCCTGACTGGTTTGAAAAGGAGTGTGTGGAGAGTGAAGAGGAGGTCTTTACTGAAGCCAGCCAGCTCATTGGTCCACTGCAGGTTCCTCCTGTATTCGAGTGCGTCATCCCAGTCAGAGATGGACTTCCTGTCTCTGAGTGTGCTCTAGATATCAATGAAAACGACAACAGTGTTCACATTCTTGTTCCTGAACTGAACCCAGAAGGTCTGATGTCATCAGTAGCAGAACTTCTACCAGTGATAAATCCTGAGTGGGAACATCAGTACCCGTCAAGCCTAGCTGAGGTTTTGACAGAACCCAGCTCCATTCTACAACCAGTCTGTATAGCTGAACCTGCCCTGAACAACCGTCCACCTATCCAGCAGAATTTGTTGTCCTTCATACAAGAATCCCCAGGGAACATGCCCATTGAGGATAATGAAGAGGATTCTTTACTGCAGGCAAACATGGAACATTCAGCCTATTTAGACCAAAGATGTTCTATGGACTCTGGTCCTCAAGAATCTTCATGTCCTCTCAACCAGAGAACATCTTTTCCTTCGGCTGAAATCAGCCATCCTGGTCTGGTGGAGATGGAGGTGGGCGAGGTTCTGGGGCCAAGTGAAAAGCGTTCCAGCAGCGGATCTGATCAAGGTTACATCTCAAAAGGATCTTCACAACATGAAGTTCCCATTAAAGAGGATCCAATTGTGGCCTTGGCAAGATTGCAAGAAGAGCTCTTTCAGGGAACTTTTGGATACTCTGACATTGATCCTGAAGAGAACTGATGGGAGACCAGGATCCTCAAGTCTGAGGCATGTAAAAAACTGTGAATGCCTAAAACAATCCAGTTGTATCAAAGTGTTCCCACAAATGGATTTTAGCACACATCTTCTGAACATCCTGACCAACATGAAATTGAGCCACGTGAAGTAATTGCTAATAGATGACGAAATGCTCTTGGAATGATCAAAAACCATGTGTATGCATGCAGCAATGACAAAATTTAGTTGACAAATGTGAAACAACTCATATTATACAGCATGTTGATGTGATACTGCACATACAGTAGGTTCTACAACTAAAGCATCTAAAGACAAACACATTTTGTACCTTTAAGCCCTGTTCACATGGCAGGATAATTGTTCCAGATTTTTGACCCATTTCTCCCCTTCTGACAATCTTAAGGACACACTGATTACTGTAAAGGCCCTAAAAATTACCTTATCAGATATTCCTTCCTATCATATGCGGTGTGCTAGCATTCAGGTCTTCTCTGAAGGATGTTGGGACTGCTGCAATCATAAATTAGGGCCTTCAAACCTGTTGGATTGTCTTGGTCTGATTTTTTGAGCCAGTCAGAAAGTGAGTTGCTTCTGAGGACACAGTCCTTCCTTGGTCAAAGAAAACAGTTTTTGGGATACTTTGTCAGCACTGACAGCTCCTCCATTGAGAAGCGAAACGTCTTCAAGAAATCAAAGAAGTCCAGTTGCCTTCATTTGAACCCTTTTGGGTTAAATGGAAAAGACTTGCATCACGTGACCGTGGCGGTCACAAAACGTCCCGTGACACGTGTAACGGAATGAAAGTCGTTTTCCCCCTCTGACAGAGAACTAGTCTGCATGAGATATGGCCTCAAGGTCTCATGTATTTGCTTCTAAACTGCTTCTTTCCAGCTCAAGAGAAGAATGAAGAAAGGACTCTCTCCTTTTAATTAATCAAAGAACTATTTTTAATAAAGCTAATCAAACAAAGTGTTAGTCAATAAGATGAGACCAATCTGTGAAATCAAAATATTAATTACTTCATTATAATCCTATAGAATGTAATATGTAATATGACTTTAAATGTTTCCACTAGGACTGATCTCACGTAGCATTAAGACATGACACATTGCTTTACTGATCCTATCAGAATCTGCCAGATCTGACAGAGGCGTGGTTTTGGTGGTGCTTGGTAAACTTGTCATCTTTTCATTCGACCATAAACCAAAACATTCGAAGTATAAAACTATGCCCACGTCATCTTTAACGCCAGTTCAAAGCGTTCTAGAGAAGTTGTCGGAGTGGCCAATCCGTAACTTTCCACTTCAGCCAAAAGAACCAACGACAAGCTGGATAAAATCTGTTGCTGTTCCAACTACAGCGACGGTTCCTTTCAGAATAAAAGCTGAACCATCACGACCCAGTTTGGGTCTCGCTAGATGCCAACAAAACTGTTGTGACCTGGAAGTATCTCAAAGACTGGTCTGGTTGACAACCGCTGCTTTTCCTACCGTCTTCGGTTCTAGAGAGGGTCCAGCTGGACCTCGACATTCCTGATCTAGCGGGGACTTACAAAAGGGTATGTAGGCCAATGGAATGGCGTCGAATGTGTTTATGAATCTCCTAACCAAAGCTTAGCGTGAAGACATCACCTTCACTTCCCACCAGAACTAATTGTTTCTTCGGATTTGCTGGTTCTGAACAACATTCCACACTACACCATTCTCCGTCTCATTCACCTTAGTTACACCATACATTTAGTGTTAAAGTTAGTCTAGTTTTAATTTGTTTAGTAATAAATCTTTACACCTTTTAACATGACTCTCTCTTCTGTTGTCTCTGAGTTAATATGAAACTGTTATCTAAACCCTGCAATAAAAAGTTCCAATCTTCTGGTTAAAAAGTACCCACAGATCCATAAGGTTGATTTCATATTTCCTATGAAATCCTATGTTTTATGGCTTATTAAATAACATGTAAATTAACTCATTACACACGGGAGATAACGTTATATTTTATACGTATACGTTTCCTGTGGGACCCTCACCATGTAACCCTCATGCCTATGCTGTCTCTGGAGGAGCAGATAGGAGACAAGATCTCCTGTAACTTAAAATGAACCAAAGCTTCCTCCCAGTTTCTCTTTAAGCTGAATTTAACATCAGTTTATCGTCATGAAACAAAAGAATAAAGTGGAACAAGAACTTACCGTAAATCCTCTAATACAGGCCCGGGTCTGTATTTGACTCAAGCTCATCAAGCTCCAGGCCTTTATTGGAAGGAGGTCCAGAATTAGAGGCAGGCCTCTATTTCTATTTGAGCAAAATGAACTAATGGTTCGCTGGAGTTTTTGACAATTAAAATTGCGCCCACATTTTCAAAGTTGAACACATTTCTTTTAACAACAGTTTCTGCTTCTGCCCCCCCCCCCCCCCCTTGCGCAGCGGCCGCAAACTCACTGATGCGCCTGCAGCCTCTCGAAGTTCCTGCTGCTCTAAACATTAAAATAATTATTTCATTTTCTGTTCCTCACTTCTGATTACCTTCAATGGTGTCTGTTTGTTGCAGCCACCAGGTACAAAAACTAACTTGTTTTTATTTGTTTTTCTGTCCTGCCTGTTTATTATCTTCCTGCATCTCCTCTCAATCCTAAAGAAAAACTGCTTCCTGGGTTCATATATATTCACCTCATGAGTTACCTTTGAACTGCAGTTCTAAAAGATCTACCGACTGCAAAAACAGCGGAGTGCGTGCTGCTTGCCGGCCACATCAGTTAGGTGCGTCACCGAGGACAAAACAGGTGATGTGCCCTGATCCACAACAGCGAAACGCATCAGGGACAAATAAAAGAATAAAAGACAGAAAACATAAAAGGAAATGAGCCGACATGAACGATCGTGTGTTAAATTAGTTTTTGAGGTGGCGACACCTGTTTTGATAATGTTACTGTGGCCGTGCTCAGGACGCAGATGCCTGGAGCGCGTCAACAATCAGAGCTTTGCATGCGCAAGCTGGTTAAGGTTAGGATGGGGGTGAGGGGAATGTTAAATTGCAAGAGGGTAAAGGTCACAATTTGGTTAAATGTCCGTTTTACGGCGGGTGTCAGTATCGACGCTCTGGCACAGCGCGTTTCCTCCAGACACGCAGGAGCTTGTCACCTGCTGACAGCAGGCTGCTGTCTTTTCCGTGGACTGCATCTTGCCGGTCATTATCACGTGACAGCGACTAGTCGATGACAGGCATAAAAAAATCACTATAGAGCGGTGAAGTCGACTAGTGACTAGTTCATACAACCCCTACTGCTCCCCAGAGTGTTCTGCAGCATAATCAGCAGGATCTCTTTGAACTTGATATCAAATTTTCGCCTCCTCTTCGTCTCCGCACAGTTAAAGTTACCCTCGCGGTCTATCACTGGCAAATCAAAAGTGAGACGGACGACACAACCGCCCCCCGTACTTGCTTGTTACCACATTCCACCCGGCCACAATAAGAGACCGGCAATTATTCACCTCCGCCGACTCCGACACCGGCCAAAATATGATACCCGGCACGGCAGTTAATTAAATACAGGCTAATATTAGAGGATTTACGGTATATTTATCTCTCCTTTTAACTTCTCCGTGTCGCTAAATAAGAGACAGGTTACGCTGCAGCCGCCGTCACTGATCCCGCTCCCTCCCCAAGACTGGATCTCCCGACATCACAGCACTCTGAGCGCTTTCAGGAGAAACAATAATGAACTTATGAAAATAATGCATTTGGAGAAGCGTTCTCTCTCTGATCGAGCGAATGGAGCGCGCCGTGCGACAACCCGCTCAAATAACATAATTTACGGCCCAAATCCAACAGAACCGATCGGGCTGATTCGGTTCGGTCTCAGGTTATAACTCCAGTGCTCAGCCCTGCAGTACCACATAAAGGCAGACCAAAGTTTCCTACAGGGTAAATGTGGAGAACATCTGCTCTGACAGATCTGGATGCTATGCTGGTGCCGCCGTTAAAATAACAAAACTACATTCCACTATAATTGATTATGGTACTCTTCTATGATGCAGAATCGTTTATGCCTGCATCTCATGCATTGATTATTTTCCTCAGCTCTATCTATCCTGCACCTCTCGGTCGGACCTCGGGGGTGGGGGTGGGGGGTTGCGCAAGGGGTTTGGGGGCCACAAAGAGAGGGCTCGCGGGCCGGACGTGGCCCGCGGGCCGCCATTTGCGGACCACTGTTCTAGTAGTTTCTGACTGAATTCTGTTGATCTGAGAACTAAACAGTGTTTCAGTTAAAGGAGATGCTGTGATACAGTCAGTGGTTATGTCCTGGTCCTCAGGACCACTGTCCTGCAGCTTTTAGATGTCTTTCTGCTCCAACACACCTGATCTGAGTCTGTGGGTGACAGAACAGGAACATGTAGAACTCATGGGCCTGCTGATGAGGTGTTGAACCATTGATTCATTTGGAGCAGAGAAACTAGTGGACCAGGATGAACAGCAGGGTTAAGTGGAGGGAAATCATGTCCTCTTGGACACCGTCCGCTTTGGTGCTCCAGTGCTTCTTCCTCATCCTGCAGCTCTTCAGGATGGAGCTTGGTAATTCAGGTTCTACCAGAACTGTTCTGTTGGACTGAGCTCTGAACAGTTTGCTGTCCCTGACTTCATGATTCCTCAGAACTCTGTTCTGTGGAGAGACCTCTTCATCACGAAAACGTGTAATCACCAAATTATGACAGAATTTCTCAAGATTTAAAATACATTAATATTATTTTCATAATACACAACATACATTGGTCAAAGGCAGAACGTTCAGCTGTTACATAAAGTCATTTTGTGTCTGTTTTCTCAACTTAAACAAAACTGAACATTTATTAAGAGCATAATAGTCCATTTTCTAACAGAATGTGGACAATAAAACAAAACTATCATGTTTTTTTTTTCGGTTTTTGTTTTGACTGAAAGCTTTAGTTTTCATACAAGGCCAACGTTAATGTTTAGGTCCGTGGTGTCCAGATCCTAGAGGATCTAGACGTTTCTCTGCTCCAACAATAAGGGAACTGCTTATAGAGTAATACAATAAAAACCTTTCTACTACATTTAGCTCTCTTGATCAGAGACTTTCAGACATTTGTGAAAGAAGTTACAAAATAGCTGAATATAGAAATATAAATCAATGTATTTTAATATTTATATAACAGTAACCTTGAGTATAAAGTTGATTCTTAATATTAAAAAAAGTCTCTAAATGTTTTTTTAAATGATAAAAAATACTAGAATATTAATCAGAACATTATATTAATTTGATTCAAAATATTTAGATTTAGGGCTGCGCAGTGGCGCAGTGGTTAGAGCTGTTGCCTTGCAGCAAGAAGGTCCTGGGTTCGCTTCCCAGCCTGGGATCTTTCTGCATGGAGTTTGTATGTTCTCCCTGTGCATGCGTGGGTTCTCTCCGGGTCCTCCGGCTTCCTCCCACAGTCCAAAAACATGACTGTTAGGTTGATTGGTCTGCCTAAATTGTCCCTAGGTGTGTGTGTGTGTGTGTGTGCATGATTGTTTGTCCTGTGTGTCTCTGTGTTGCCCTGCGATGGACTGGCTCTCTGTCCAGGGTGTACCCCGCCTGATTGCCCGTTGACCGCTGGAGACAGGCACCAGCCCCCCCATGACCCTACGTGGACAAAGCGGGTTCAGACAATGGATGGATGGATATTTAGATTTCACCTTTTATAAACTTTCAATATAAATATTTTTTCTAATTAAATCTGGTAAGCTGTTATTATATTACTCTACGATTGACACCACATACAAGACACCAGCTTTGAATCAGTAGGTGACTTACAGGCTTCCGTAGACCCAGAGGACCTGATTAAACCAGCTGTGGAGCAGAGAAACATCTAAATTGATAGTGAAGGACCAGGAATGGACACCAGTTTGATTGTTCCTGCAGAACAACATTGTCCCCATATAACTAAAACTCCATGATGTCTCAGTGAGGCAGGTTCTAAAAACAGAACAGTCCAATAGTTGCATTTGACAAGACCTGCTGAATCCTAAAACTGTCAGTTGTTGGATGTAGCAGAACCCATAGGTTCTGGAGCAGCCTGGTGTTTTTGGACAGAGGTGTGGGGCACCTGGGCTGCTGTCATGAGCACCGTCCTTCTGGACTTGGCACATCTGGAAGTTCTGGCTGCACCTCACTTTTGCAGAGGCGGTGTCATGATAGTCAAACTCTGAAAGTTGTACAGAAACTTTTTACACCACATTTTCATCTTGTCTAAAGCAGAAGTCTGCAGGCTTTACTGTCTAAAGAGCCATTCTCTCCTGAAGTCCACCACAGTAAAACGTGTTTAAAGCCACAACTGTTCAACAACCGTTTGACAAAAAAGTTTTTGAAAAAATCTCCAGAAGAGGGTTATGGCCACTGGGCCAGTGGGCCTAGGCTGCTGCTGCCCCATGACCCCACTCCAAAAAAGAAGAGAGAAAAGAAAAAGACGTTAGACCTAAAAAGATAATGGGTTGTTTTAGTGTATTCCTGTTCCCATTCCATTGAAGATCTGACAGCTGCTTCGATGTGCATTTTTTATTTTATTAAAAGCTGAGCCACTGCGGAAGGATAGAAGAACCTATCAGACAATAAAGGTTTGGTGTGGCCTAGAACATCCTCCAAACTACATGACAGGGTTCCACAAGGTCTCACATTCAGCTGGGAGCTTTGGGTTCTGGTTCTGGGACCATCATGATGTTAACCAGTTTGATCAGAACCTCGTTGCATCATCAGACACTTCTAGCAGCAGCTGATTCTGCAGGCCACTGGTCCAGCAGTCTGCCAGCAGAAGTCCAGTTTGGATTAAGCTTCTCTGAGTCTAGGACTGCGTGACAGCCAGAGTGTTGACATATCCATGCGGACACATGTCATTCTCAGACACGCAGTGTGAGAACTGGGCCGGGCCGGTACCGCCGAACCTCCAGAGCCTCCGAACCGTCACACACTGCTCCAGCAGCTCCAGAAAACGGATCCCCAGGAACAGGACGTTTTTGAACATGAACACGGACACCGGCATCTTGTAGACGTAGACCTGGAAGCACCGGACCACCAGCAGCGGCGCGTTGACCAGCAGGCCGGTACCGAACCGAGCCCACAGCCACCGGCAGCGCAGCTCCGCCGCTGTCAGTTCGTACAGCCACACCACCGGTACCGCCAGGGCAACGAAGTACACCGACAGCACGGTGTACTTTAGGTAGACGGAAGGGATCTCGGCCCTCAGAACCATCTCCAGCAGCGTGAAGCTGTCCAGCAGGTCCAGGCAGGTGCTCAGAAAGCAGGTCTGGGAGTGGTGCCGTGTCGGCCCGTTTAGATCCACCACAATGGAGCTGATGAGGCAGAAGAGCAGCGGTACCGACAGAAGCACGGTGACTTTCAGACCGGTCACTCCGCACGGAACCTTTAGCGCGATCAGGCCCAGGATGGAGGTCTCCAGAATCAGGACGACTTTGGGTGTGCAGGCGATGACGTAGATGAGCCAGGCCAGGTAGGCGTAGGTGAACTCTCCCAGGTTGCAGCCGAAGATGGAGCTCTTCTGGTGGAAGCCGCAGGCCCGCTCCCGTTTGCTCCGAGCGTTCTTCAGGAAGAAGATCCCCCATCCGGAGACCACCACCAGGTCCGTGGCGATCCACGAGCACCAGTACAGGTCGGTGAAGATGATGAGGTAGAAGTCCAGGACGGCGCCCTGGAGGACCAGGAGGAGGAAGCAGAGGGTTTTATACATCAGACTCCGGATGGACCGGGTCTCCAGCAGCGGAGCGCTCTGCACGAACTCCCCAGATGTCATGCTGCCAGCAGCGGGGAACATGGGCTGAAGCTGCCGCTTCCCTCCGGGATCAGGCTGGAGGTCTGCGAGTCCCGCCTCCTGCTCAGCTGGCCGGAGAGGAGGAGGAGGAGGCCTTCCCTCCGCCTCACGCTCCTTCCTGATATTAAAGTAGGAGAGACAGAACAAAGACAGGGGCGGATTCACGGAACGGATCGGACTACTTTAGACACTCGACAGTTGTTTATGCATCAAAGATTAAAACAATAAATAGAGATTTAATTTGTCTTACAAACTTGCAGCTGCACATCCGGTCCCGACAGACAGGTCTGGGACAGGTTTCATTTAGTCCATCTTGCCCCTGTCAGCACTTCCGGACAGAGACAATCCTGACATTTCATGCTAAGATGTCCACAGTAAGGGCTGTTGTTTCACGTGGATCAGACAGCATACCTGGATCAGGTCCGGGTTTCTATTTGGTCTCAGTCACATATGGTCCACCATCTGTTCTGTAAAAGTTCCAGAGATTTAAAAGCTTCAACACAGCCAAACATGTCATGATGACCAACCCTGCAGCATGGAGAAAAATTACACTTTATTTAAATTAACTCAGATTTTGTTAAGAGGCTTATTTTTGCCCAAGGTCATCTTGCTGTCAGAACCTCTAACCGGCCCAACCCGGATATTTGGGATCGAATCATGTAGAACCTGGATCTAGGGTTCATACAAGCAGGACTCTGGAGGTACGTGACCTGAACCCAGAACAGGAGCTGGATTGGACCTGACCTAGTTATGCAACGATATGACATTTTTGGGCCGATATTAATGTCACCGTTATGGCCGATAACAGATAAACTGTCATTAATGCTTCCAAAATCAGCCGATTTTGTATAAAATGAACATTATTAAAGCTGAATTTACAGTTTGTACACACAAAACACACATTTACACTTCTGAGATGATTTCATTCACTGTGACTAGTCACATGACTAAACCAATACACATCACCCCCTCACCCTCTGAAACAGGCAAACAAATGGAAGCAAGATGGAAAAAAATATCGGTTGTTAATATAGGCCCGGTTTTATCTATCGGACTGATATTTTTAAAAATGACTAACATCGGCCGATACCGATATTGATGCCGATATATTGTCCATCCCTAATTGGACCCTAATCTGAAGACATGTTTTGGTCTAGAGGATCTTGGACAGTAAAGGTTCAACTGAACAGAAGTGGGATCCACTCAGTATTCACAACAGATAAACATGAGAAGGTTCTGTCAAGATGTCCGCTATGCATGGAGGCAGGGTCCACAGCCCTGAAGCTATAGGGCCCTGATGCCAAGGTGGCAAACCCAAGACCACAAAACCATGATGCCAGAGCCCTCACATTAGAGCCCTTAAACCAGGGGCCAATATCAGGTTCCCAAGCCAACAAGGTTCTTAGCTAGGGGCCCAAAGCACGGGTTCCCATTCCAACAACCTTGTTGCTGATGACACCAGACCATTCGCACCTCCTGGGAGGTTCACGGCTGACTTGGTCCTGTGTTCCATGTTTTCGTCTCCCTGCCTGAATAGAATTAAAATCCACAGGAAGTCCCACCCCCCAGCAATTCTGTTGTGAATGTTCTGAGATACACAGGACCCAAATCTGAGTCCAAGTCTGGTTCTGGATCATGCCTGCTAACATGTCAGTGTTGCAGCTTCCTGTCTCTTTATTGTTCTGAGCACATTTAGATCACCATAAATCAGACAGTCCATGCTCACCGTATAAACCCTACCCTGCAGAAGCAGCACAGATGTCCTGGACCGGGTTCCGGTCTGTGAGCTACAGTAACGGTGCGGCAGAACAACCCACAAACTTCACAATGTTTATTAGCAACATCTTAACAAGTTCATTGTAGGTCAACTCTTATCAACATAAACACGAGAGACTCACAAGGACGAGGTCTAGAAAGGGTTTAGCACGAGTGCACTGCGGTGGAGGTGGGGTCCTTTAGCTTTTAGAAGTTCATTTAATAATGGCCTGCTTAAAGGCACTGCCACAATACATGAGAGGGGGGAGGGGCAGGGCTACTGTCCATCACTCACACAACACAGTTCACTCTATTGTCTACTGTATAATGTTATATATTTATATATATTTATATACTGGAGGAGGGAGGGGGCTATAGGTAGATCTCGTAGAAGTCATCCAGCTCCTCGTGAAACAAGTCCCACTCGTCCTCCGAGTCTGTCACCTCGTCGTCGGTTCCTGCTGCCAGCAGCATCAGGAGCATCTCGCTCAGCTCAAAAGTCACCATCTCCTCATCATCGTTATCAAAGGAGTCGGTGCTGCCCCGCTCGTCCAGGATGTCCCACAGAGGGGTTCGTCTGGAGCTCTGAAACAAACACACACGCACACACAATGATTCAGTGTTTCTAGGCAAGAACTGTCTACCTGCGGCCCACCAGGGGGTGCTGTAATGCTATTAATGGCAGAGCATCACTATGTTCCACCACTACAATCAGAGTGGTTCTGGAGCTCTTTACCCGGTTCCTGTTGTTGGATCCAGGCTGTCTGCGCTGTGGCTGAGCCTCCTCCAGCCGGCCGTCAGGGAAGGCATGTTTGTAGAAGCAGTTAGACCCAAAAGGACAGGTTCCACGGCCTTCATCAAAGTATCGACAGGGCTTAGTGCTGGACACACAGACCACACAGCAGGTAAGACTCATGTCATTGTTCAGGTCCGGACTGGACTCAAACTGGTCTGGACCCATCACAGACACAAGCAGCCAGGTTCTCTGAGAAGTACTACAGTGCAGACTAGAAACACAAAGCTGATCAGGTCCTGGTTTATAGACCGGTTCACCTAACACAGACCACAGAAGCACCCAGATCTCTGATGAACCACATTTAAAATTTTATTCTGACATATTTTATCAACTTGGTTTTCTGTCTCTTTATTCAACGTCTGAAGTAAATAAACAGTCTCTACATGTTTGAGTCTCTTCACCTGAGCAGGAGTCATTTGGCCAACAGTTAGCGTTAGCTATCAGGAGACACTGCTACAGATTTATTAACCAGGTCTGATATCAGACACAGCAGAGTTGTTGTGTTGATAAGTTCTGAAGATGACAGCTGAGTTTAGATGATGTCATTTTTCTGTCTCATTTCTATACCTGCAGATTGTTAGGAACATGGTGATCTAGCCACACTCAAACAGATCCTCCTCTGTGATACCCGAAACTCACGACTAAGTTGGACTACAAAGTGAGATTAGTTTAGCTTAGCTTAGGCAGTCCCCAGGTTCTGTCCACAGAACTCTAAAACATGTGGAACCAGAATGAGCCGGACACGTTCCTGAATGGAACCTTATCAGATAACTGAACTAAGGGGACAGCGGCCAGGAGGAACCGGGCAGAACCATCTGGTGGGTCCCATTTTTATAAAGTCTTTGGTATGACCCGACCGGGATTTGAACTCCGATCTCACTAGGCAGGTGAAGGCGGAAGCCAACACAGCGTGCCTAACACACCCCTAGCTGACAGCCAGATAGAATGGAACACCCAAAGCCAAGTCCAGAGCATCTGGTGTGAACCACCACAACCTGCTTGTGGTCTAAACCTTCAGAACCAACTGATCTGTTGTTGGATCAGAAGATTCAACGGCTCAAATGATATTTATGGTTTTAAAATTATTTACAATCAACAACTTTAAACATTTAAAAATGTCTTAAGTAAAATACTTAGTGAAAACATGCGGTTTATTGGATACTCTATTTTTCTAAATTTTCTAAAGAGAAGGAGGAGTTCAGACAGGTTTCTATGGGCCTACCCCATGCCGTCCTTGTACTTCTGGATGAGTTTCATCTTGTCCTCCTTGTCCTCCACCCAGTACTCACTGGGAATGACAAAATTGGATGTGATGCGACACTCTGGACAAGACCTACGAACACAAAGGGAATATGTGGTGAGAGAAGTCGTCTGTCCAGAGTGGACCTGCTCAGGTTCTGTCTTCTTTGACACCTTCAGATAGGTCGCCCACATCTCCACCCTTTAGTGGTTCCAGTCTCCTGGATTTTCTAGAAGATGTGGTGTTTTGATGGAGCTTTGTCGAGTTTTAGCCAAACTGAAGTAGCTGTAGAAGCTAAGGTGCAGCGCTTACTGGGACCACTTCTTACTGGTAAGCTGGCTCATGACCTGCCTGTAACACTCAACTGTTTGCATCAGCTCTGTGGTCCAGGTGCTGGTCTTTGGATGGACTGAATAAATGTGTCACGTCATAAAGCATTTCAAGCTGTATGGTGGGAGGAAGTTGGACTTACTTGATTATTTTGCTCTCAAACTGCTTGGCACTCCTCCACTTGCGGATGCACTTTAGACAGTAACAGTGGCTGCAGTTGGACAGGATACCGAAACGACGCTCACTTGGGTTGGACTTCTCAAACACCACCTCCATGCACACGCCGCACATCATGTCCTTACTGCGCTGGATGGCAAAGGAGATCTCCATGTCTTTCTCATGGGCTTCGATACACGCCTACAAGTACAAAAGAGTTCCTGTCAGCAGATGTTTGTACGCTGCCATGTTTTACAGCTGGAAACTGGAATAAACAGGATTATGGATTTTACCACGACTCACATCAATCCAGATTATAATCTCATTTTACTACAACTGAACTGAGTTTACTGTAAATGTATGGCCTAAATCACTCTGGGGTGATGCTGGGTGTGAACTGGTGTTTTATAAATAAACAGAAGTTAATCAAACAGAATGAAAGCGCTGAAACGGTTGAAGCTCGTTACCTTTGTGTGCTCTGAGCGCTGGGCGTTGTCAGAGGGATGGAGGACCTGGAGGCCACACATGTCACATACGTCACCGTGGAGATAGGCACAGTTGATCCCATAGCGACACTCTCCAACAGCGGCATATGGACAGAGTTGCTTCTTTAAGTCTTTGTTGTCTTGGGATGAACTGCTGTCCAACTCCTCAATGACGGGGACAGAACTCTCCGGCTTCACCGGCTCAGCTGCACACAAAACAATAACAATAAAAACTCTAACTGGAAAGGTTTGACTGCCTCAGCCACAAGGAAAACTGCATTTCCTGTCTCTGATTCATGTCTCCCATATCCTTCAGGTGTCCCTCAGGGAAGTGTACTGAGTCCTTTGATACTCCACCCACTGACATGAGTTGCTTTGCTGAATTCAGCACAGAGTATTCAGTAGGGCTGCTCAATTAATCGAATTTTAATCACGATTACGATCTGAGTTTTGAACGATTATAAAAAACAAAACAAGCCGATTATTTGCTCCTCCCACTTGCGCTGCCCTGAGTTGCAAATGAAGCGCTCCTCCTAGGGTGTTGCCAACTTAGCGACTTTGACGCCATTTCTAACAGCTTCTCAGACCCCCTTCTTGACTTTTTAAATCTTAAAAGTACCTAACGAACACCTCAGAAACATCTCTGGTAACTCTTAGCTACTTTCTGGATAACTGTCGTCGACGTTTCCTGCAGGTTAGCTAAACACTCAGCCTGCGCTCCGGACCGTTCTTCAGGACATTAGGAAAGGGAATGATGTAGTGATGTGTCGGTCGCTAAAGAAACGGCTCTCGGAGCCGGCTCCCTGTTGGATTAACCAGAGTGAGTGACACACACTGTACCTGCGGGCTCCTGAGCTGCTAAAAACGGCTAAATGTGCGTGTGCGGCGCGCTAAACATACGTGCAGCTTGCCCCGATTGCTGTGAGACCGGGTTGGGGGGTGGGGGGTGCAGCTGTGGTTGGGACAATTATTACATTAACTGATGGACCTGTAAATAAATAGTTTATAAATAAGGTAGAATAAGTTCCTCACGCTGATAAATAATAACTAATCTCTCTGAGGACACGGTGCTAGTGCACGCTCCTACAGCAGCTTGACACAACTTAAATAAATGTTATGCAACATTTTGTGAACATCAATTTATTTGCGTTTATTTGTTATAAATGCCACTGTATAATTCTTGCTGTCAGTATTTGCAAGATATTGGTATTTGGGTCTGTACTGGTTAGACTTAAATGAGTTAAACCAAGGTCTATAGCCCTTGGGTCATAGACTATGAGCTATAAGTATATTGGTCTTTTTATACTGGGAATCAGAAGTTATTTTAGTGATCATCTTGTTTCTTATTTATTTTTGTCCTGATTGCACCCTGAGCAATTTTATGACTGAATAAAAACAAATAAAATCAACATAAATAGAAAAATCGTCCTAAATAATTGTGATCTCAATTTCAGTCACCATAATCGTGATTATTATTTTTGCCATAATCGAGCAGCCCTAGTATTCAGCACACACTATTCCATGACAGATCATCAGGTTCTCACTTTTTCCTTAAGAGTTCATCTTTGTGTAGAAATGTAAGTAAAAGTCCTCGGTGTTGTGTGCTTTCTCCAGTCTATATAGATGTTTTAATGCAACCATGTTTACTGTTCTTGTGATTAAACACAGGAGACTTTATATCTTTAACAGAAATGATATCTGATGCATTTATGTAACTCAACTCTTCACAGAGTAAAGTAAAAGTGCTTGATCTGGACAAACAGGAAGGTGAAGGAAGGGTACGATATTCACCTGTTTTCATTTATTCATATGCGACTAACGCGCCTCAAATCAAAACCTTTTACATCAGGCCCTAATGTGGGTTATGGTGAACTGATAGTGGATTTCCTAGTCTGGTACCCAAACCATTTTCAATCCGTTTCAGACAAAAGGCTGGCTCATGGGAACGCCCATCACTAACAACATGCACAGTAATTACCCCGTCCACAGTAGGGCTGTCCTGGAACGAACTCAGCAGCGTTGACCCAGTCCTGTGCTCCCGATCCAGGTGTTCGTCCACTGGGTTCAGACTCTGATGGGCCAGCCTGCGGGACAGAAGGCAGCGGCAGCGTCTGGGTGGTTGGCAGCTCCTCCTCCTTTATGGGTTTACTGTGTTCAAACCTGATTAGAAAAAGCAACCAGAAAAATAATAACTCTCCCACAGAAAACACAACGTTGAAGCGCGTGTGTAAACACAGAAAAGAGATGAGACAAACCTGCTTGTCACCATCCAACAGCCATAAGATCAGGTTGCCATAGAGACGTAAGGTGCAGCCTTGACTAAGACTTCAACTATACTAAAACTTTTGCCTTGGACTACCGTGGTAAAGCAAACCTTCAGAGGACCATTAAAGGTGCATGAAGGAAGAATGACATCCTGTGGTCAAATGTGGGTACTGCAGTCCATGTATCAAAACAAACCAGCTTGCTTTCAGTCCTGCAAGTGATGATTCTTCATTAACTCATTTATTGCCACTGATGACAAAAGTTGTTATTTACATCATTTTACTGGGTGGGCATTGGAACGTGCCCCGCACCGTGAGATTTAACATTACAGCTCTAAAGCTGATCTTCATCCTCATTCATCACACATCACATGATCAGGAAACATAAAATCCATGTGTTAGTAGATCATTTTGGGCCGCTGCTGTAAAAAAAAGTGAGGCGTGAACCAGAAAAGCCTCTGCAGCTCCCAATTCAACAACGGCTTATGAAAGAACGGATAACGCTAGAAACACGTGGATTCTTCCTGATGTAAGAGGTTAGTCTACTCTTTGTTTTGGTAGTTCTGACATTGACATCATTATAGAGCGCAACGTTCTGTGACTCTTAAAAAAAACTGAAAACGCTCAAAAACCGCTGGCAGCGAGAGGCTTTTCTGACCAAGAAATGGCCGGCAGTTAATGAGTTAAAAGACACGAAACTTTTCTATACCTGATGCTTCTAGAGGAAGCAGTTTTTACTTGGGTTTTTTCTCTTTGTGGGGATCCTATTATCTTTCTATTTAATTTTAAAATTTCTTGTTATGATTATGACACTCAATACAATCAGCTGGACTTTAAAACACTCTGGATAGGAAGACCCACATCTCTCAGTAAAGCCACGAGCATGAAGCAGAGTTTCTCTATTAAACCTCTAGTCTCATGTTCTTTTAGCAGACCTTTTGCACCAGTGAGCATCTGCTTTAGTAAAGTGTGATTAATGACCACACATTTTAATCTGTAGTTTCCGGTCAATTGTTATTCAATGTGCAAGAGTTCCTCTGATTCACACTCACCCTCATTTACACCGGGTGTGTGAGCGGTGCGTTATGGCAGAGTCACGGTCTCCATGGCTAAAAGTAGCCATTATAGTCTGCAGTTTGGTTAAGATCAGAGGTGACGCAGTGCGTTTGAGACACATCCCAGAAGTGTGTCCATGCCCCCAATAAAGATGAGCTTGGATTCTATTTTTGACACAACATGCATCCAGAATGCATCAAACTCCACAGCTAGGATACGACTAAACAGGAAATCACACACCGCATCAGTGTAAAGCATTCAGTTCATTTGACAATAAAAGAAATGCAGATTTGCGATTCATTAAGCATCTATACCTTACACTTTCTTATTTAGGAGATAAAACCAAAACAGACAAGGCATGGACTAATAAAAAATAAACAATTATGGGAGTAGATTATGAGTGGTAGTAGTAGCAGGCTTTATTTAACAGACATGTGGTTCAGTATAAAATCAAATAAATAATAAAATGCATCAGATATGATAAAACACATAAAAACAGTACAAAGTAAAATACATAGAACAGACGGATTACATCAAAGTGACAGACACCTATAGAAATAAGAAAAAATATATTTATATTATTAAATCATAATATAAAAAACCCATATGATAAGAAGAGTCAACACACAAGCACTTCAACCAGTAGTTCCTTAGGCTGAACGAGTAGTGACAACAGCTCACATTAGGATCAGAGATTGCTGAAATGATACTGTTAGCTGAACATTGAAGGCGTGAACTCTTTTCTTAAAAGAGCTTTAAAATTACAAACACCTGCAGTTGCAAACATCTACGGTAGTTGGCACTCCCCCCTCTGGGTATTTTAAGGATTCTTTGTAAGCAATATGCAACTCTGCATACCGCATTGTTTGCAAAATGACAACACTTGGGGCAGTACAGAGCGGTGTGACCTTAAACCAAACCAATTTTACAGAAGATGAGCAGAAGCTTATGTGCAATGGTATTTGCCTATGCATAGAGCTTACAGCGTTATCCATGTCATCATCATCGACATATAAATATTGGACAATGGGTTTCCATAGGCTCCAATAACACGTTTTTGTGCCAAAATGGGAGGTGGCCACCACCGCCATTTTGACCGTGTCACAGGTTCCGTCAAGCCCAGACAATTCCACAAAAGGGAAGAGAGGTGGAGCTGTGGGTGGGGCTGTAAGGCTGGGATCAACTGACGAAACCCAGTCAAGCTAACCAGAAGCTAACCCAAAGCTAACGCGGAGGTGGGAGCTAAGCTAACGGAGGTAGCAACCTAGCTACAACCGGACTTAACTGTGCACAACACCAGAGCTTCTGAGTCAGAGATACACTGGGCTGACCGCTGGGTAAAACCGGGTGGAACACAGAGGTCTCCCGAGAGCTGCTGAAAGCCGGCAGCCGCACAGCAGACAGAAGCCGCGATCAGACAGAGATGCGCCGAGCTGCGGGGAGGCGAGAATGGGTGGAAAACATCGGTCTCCCGAGAGCTCCACAAGCCGATAGTCGGAACCCAGCTCCACCAACATGTTATATTTCAACCCATTTTCTAAAGTGCAGCATTATGTTAAATGCGCTGGGTTTTACCCTATTACATTTAAATTTCATGGTTAAACAGTACATGTTAAAATCTAAGCTCAGCTCAGCAGTGACCTAAAATACATAAATATAATTTTGCTTACCGAAAAAAATGAAGTGGAGACTCCTTGGACGCTCCATTAGTGCAATTAATACCACAGCAAGTCATTTTGTCCAACAACTGCACAAAAAAAATATCCAAAAAGAATACACAAACACAGAGACTCAAAATCCCGGAGCAGTTTCCAAGCCAGGCCGAGGCTCTACTGAGGCCTTTCCACGGAGCTAGCTCTGTGGTCACGTGGGTCGGATGCTCATTAATTATACTGAATTTTAGGCTTTTAATACACTTAAACAGAAGAGTGAGAAAAAAATTCACCCCCCTCAGAGTTGTCATGAGTGTAAACTAGATAATTTAAACAAAAAACATGTTCTGGTATCAGGCTGTAAGCATGTTTATATCTGCTGTGGAATTGGCATTTTAACATGGGAGTCAATGAGGATTTGCTCGCTTCTGACACCAGCCCCCAGTGGATGAGGGTGGAACTGCAATTTTTGGTACTTCTGGGTTGGACTCAATTTTTGAGCCGCATTGTGGGGGCTTGGTCATCATCAGACATTTGATCATTACCATTTCACATTTTCACTCACAGTAAGAACAATGTTTGACAAACTGAATCCAGTAAAGTGTAGCCTTTATCCTGGTTAGTTCTACGTATCAAGATGGCACTTAACAGCATTATATTGGATATCCTATTGTACACCATATCTAGTGGAGATATCCAGAAGCTGCTGTAAACCTGCACTACTTGGTCTGATGTCCACCAGATCATCTGCATACGTTAGATGGTTTATCAGTGTTTCACCCAACATACATCCAGTGTTACAGTGATGAATTTAACAAACGTATCATGAAAAAATATTATTTCAAAGACCAAGTTCCCTTGTTTTTCCAATACATTTGCAGTGGTCTCTAGTATAATATAATATAATATAGTATATAATATAATTTCACATTTTTCTATTATTAAAGGATATTTGAAGTAAGTAATTTTGGGGCACTAAAAAAAGTGAGGTAGGGGTAGAGAGCGTGCCTTAAGATCCATTGATAACCATTTTATAATCCCTTCCCAGACCTCTGAATAGTAATGGAATTGAATCGTGAGGTGACTGAAGATTTCCACCCCTACACAGAACACATGTGCATGCACGCACACACACACACAGAGTGTGAGAAAATGTCTACTGGTGAGCAGTCTGTTCCCAGAGAGCTTGGTTGAAGTGAGGAGGGGGAGGGAGCTGCAGCTCTGCAGCAGAATGAACCTGCTGAACCCAGAGGAGAGGAGATGTGGAGGTAGTCTAACAAAAAGAGCAGCAGTAAAGGATTGTTATGCAATTGTAATGCAGGCTGAAGGAGAGAGAGAGCGAGAGAGAGAGAGAGTGAGAGAGAGAGAGAGAGAGAGAGAGAGCATGAAAGAGAAAGCGTCACAAAACCAGAGAGTGAGACAGGACCCATCACAGTACAAAGAGCTCAGAAAACTCAAGATGAACCCCCACACTGGGTCTTTGTCAGTCCGGGGTCTACAGCTTCATCACTACAATAACTAATAAATACTCTAAAATAGAAGGAATCTGCAAAAGACATCACGTTATTTATACAGGGACAACGACAATGAACGCAACACTCCAGATGTCCTCGGGTTGGGAGGGACTGATCTGAAGCCAGACAAAAAGCAGACGGTGTGGGTAAGGGTAGCTGCTGGTGTCTGGGTGAGTCAGAGTAGAAAACAGGCCTCTTAAAGACCTCACGGCACCACGATTCAGGATCTTTACATAAACACCCAAACTGTTCTACGCCGTTACATCTCTTCTGTTTTTGTTCAGCTGAAACACAGCAGAGCTTTAAGTGATCATTCAAGCATTAATAACCAAAATAATGATGAATGAAAAACAGTTCTGATCTGATCATCTGAGCAGTAAAATAACAACAACAACAACAACAGAGGGTTTTAGGTTCTAAATGCAGAGTTAAAAAACGGAATACGCCACAGGAGCCATCCTCTTCAATAATGGAGACCATTATTTACATTGATGATCATTTAAAAGCGTATTCTAGTGATTATGATTATATAACACAATTTAACATGTTACTCATTCTCTCCCTATCTGGGTCACAGCCCTTCAAATGTATTTTAACATGACGAGTGGAACATCTAATCCTCTGCACCACAGTGATCAAAATGTCCATGATCATAAGACTCTAGATCATTCATTCATAAATGCATGGATGGATACATTTATGATGAATAGATTAATGATGGATGGATGCATGAATGGCTGGATGTATGGAAGATGGCTAGATTAAAGATGTATGGATGGATGCTGGATGATACATTAATAATGAGTGAGTGAGTGGATGGATCCTAAACGAATAGATGGATGAATGATGGTTAGATGAATGGATAACAGATGATGACTGAATGGAAGATTGATGAATGGATTATGTGTGGATGTATAGATGGGTGGATGGATGGGCAGATGTAAGCTGAACAGCTGGATGATGGGTGAAGAGACAAATGGATGGATAGATGACGCATGGATGATGAATTTATGATTGGTGGATCGATGGATGGACAAATTATAGATATGAATGAGTGAAGAATAATGGGTGATGGTTAGGTGGATATTTTGGATGGGTGGATAGATGATGATAGGTGGAAGAATAATTGATGGATCATGAATTAATGGATGGATGAATGGATGATGGCTAGATGAATGATATACATCAGGTGATGATAGATCTTAATTGATGGTTGGATGATGGAGTATAAATGATTGATTAATGGATAATGAGTTAATTGAAAGATGATAGATGGATGAATCAATTGATGGGTGAATAGATGGAAGGATGAATGTATGCATGCTGGGGGTGATAAGTGGATGATGATGAATAGGCAGTGGATGGATACTGAATAGATGGTGGATTTTCTTTATTTTTGGATGTAGATTTAATTTTTCTAGAAAACAAACTAGAGATGTTGATTATGCTGTAAAAGCCAAACAATTAGTTCTAACATCACACGAACAGAACAGCATCCCAATCAGAACCAGGGCAGTTAAAACTCCAGCAATAACTAGGATCCAAGTGAACAAAGCAGAGGAAGTAGTCTGTAAACCTGAGCTCCACGTGGAGCTACCCCATTCTGATCAACAACATGCTGACCACAGACAGGTGGTCTCACATATCAGAAGCTCCTAATGAGCAGGAGGGAGTGGGCCATTACTAGCTGAAGAGAGCCACTTTTAGAAAGGGGCAGTGGTTGAAGAGTCTGAAATTACCAACCGAGTCTAAACTTGCACTTCATAAAACACACACACACACACACACACACACACACACACACACACACACACACACACACACACACACACACACACACACACACACACACACGTGTGTGTTTTAGTTTGAGGTCAGGACTTTACCTGCAGCGATCTCCGAACACACAGTTTCCTTTCTGAAAGAATTTGCATATCATAGCTGCAGGCTTGCTGCTGGACAGATCGTGGGAGTATCGGCAGTTTTCTCCTTCTTTGCAAAGACCATGCATGAAATATCTGCAGACAGAAAACAAATGTGTCTGGGTGAAAATCGTGTTCCAGTGTCCCACAAACAGGAAAAAAACAGCTTTTACATTTAAAACAAGCTAAGGACAGTCTGAACTCATCAGCTTACAAAAGTATAAAGATCAGCCAGAATATTAAACTGTAATTCTATGGATAAGCACACGACCCATACCCAGCTCCTGATGTGACCCAGACCACAGTACCTGATGTGACCCGGGGGTTAACTGGTTAGACTGGTTCATTTAATGTGAAAAGTAACAAACTCTTCAAGTGACCATTTGATCGGGCGATGTATTATATTAGTTATATTTGGATCTAAGTAAACATAAAAGCCAACCAAGTGTGTTGCCACAACAGCAGTTTAGTCGGTGACCATTTAAGACAACGGAGAAATCCGGTGACGGTCCGGTTGGCTAAGCTAACGCACAGCTAGCCTAGCCTAGCAGACAGTGTTGTCAGTCGCTCTCCAGCGGTCCCAGCACTGACGATTTAGTATTAAACGACAGATTAAACACCCCTGGTATTTTGTCACACGATTGTTCGTCTTACCTGCAGGTTACGTGCTTGGTCCAACCTCCAGTAACTGATGAAGCCGCCATAGACGCTACTGCTGCCTCCGCCATTTCTGTTTATGTTGAGAAGCGACTACCGGATGTTCCGAACATTTCCGATTCAAATCGGCATTTTCCGTAACGAACGGCTTCAGTCGAAGACTTTTCTAAATGTTTCGTTACTTTCATTAAACTGGACTGTTGTTCTTAATTGAAATAGCGTGTTTTCTCTTGCTGTTGTTAGTATTTAGTTTTTTTTTAAATGAGCTTGGTCAATGTTTTATATAATAATAATAATAATAATAATAATAATAATAATAATAATAATAATAATAATAATAATAATAATAATAATAATGTTGACTTGTTTTATTGGGGGAGAGGCAAAGTTGTGGCCCCACACAATGTGCTGTTTGTGGGCCTCTGGTTAGTCAAACTACAATAAAGAGATTATTTATCTATAAGCTGATCCATGATGTACAAACTGTATTTTCTTAAACCTCACAAGATAAACAACATTGATAAACACTCAGTAATATTTAACAGCTTGAGTTGAGTCATACAAACAATACAACAACATCTAATGGATAAAAAAGAAAGACACATGAAGCAAGTGTTGTTTTAAAACTGTTCAAAATTTCAAAGAAAAAGTGCATAACTTGAGTTTTCACTGCAGCAACAACACTTAATATCAATAACAACAATAAAGAAAGAAGGTGGATTAAAGATAAATAAACGAAGTAGTTAAAAATAAACAGAAACACAATTAGCTTTACTTACATACTTTATTCCATACCAGTTTGCAAACAAAGTGAAACAGAGAACCAAAAACCTGTAGAAAACCCCAGTAGTACTGTGGTTAGTGAGGAATTTCTTATATGTCACCAAAGTAACATCAGTTCTTTGTTTGACCACAAGATAAAAAAAGATCATCTGACTGTTGCCTGATAACCCAGTTTAATAGTAAATGTGATTCCTAATAAGTAATAAAACAGTTATATTTACCACTGGTTCATTAGTAAGTACATTATTAAATCTGTAAAACCTTTATCTATTGATTTACTGGTAACATCAGTAATTTGAGGCTACTAGTTTAGTAGCAAATGTTCAAGAACAGTAAATGTACTCCGACGATTTTAGTAGTAATCAGACCAGAATATGGAGGACATTGAGGTTTTCCTACTTCTTGAGAGGACAGTTTTCACTTTGACTTACTTTTTGTTTAACGGTCACTTCCTCTTTCTGTACTTCCTCCTTTTCTCACGTGCCATTGTCCAACGTTTATGTCTTGAGTTCAGCTTTTTGGTGCTAAATTTCATAACTTGGTTGAAAGCATGAAAAATTCTGGGAAAGTGTTCTAAGACTCAGACTGAGTAAGGCGTGTCCTCCTTCCAACAGCTCTAAACATTGATAATGCAATCCTGTTTAACTCAGAAGATTGTCTTACTGGACTGTGACGCAACCGAGGAAGGGCCGGCATGCATTTGAGACGTCCAACCAAAACTATTTATTACCATTATGAAGCTCAACTCTTTTTCTTTTCTAATTTTTCTCTTCATAACCATATTTATTCTTTTCCTTAGTGCTTGTTCTTGTGACCCGTCCCTGGCTCAAACTCCTTGTCGAGAACGTGACAAGTCCATCAAAGGTTTCAGGTGTCCATTTGAATCCAGATTGCTCATAAGTGTTATGAAGGGTGGAGGTTGCAGATGTTCCCACCACCTTCTTTGAAGACCTTACCAGATGTCCCCAGGCCACACTCAAACGGAAAACCCTCAATGTGTAATAACTACAGCCTTTCCCAGGGAACTAGAACAGAATCAGTGACAACAAAACAAGTCCCAACCACCACGGGACTGCCCATCGGCCACATCGGGTATTTGCCCAGTGGGCTGAAGGAAAATTTGGGCCAACCAACTCTTGTTGTTATTTTGGTTGATCCATTAAACATTATCAATCATGGGCCAGACCGAGAAGGTACAGCATAGAGTGGGCCCCTACCAATCAATAGCTGGTGAGCTGGTCTCGGCTTGAAATGACTGGGCTGATTTTTTATTCCAGTTCAGCCCTGGTCCCAACCCTCTGACTGCATTGCTGGAAAAAAACTGGTTGTTATGGAAACCTGCTGTCATAGAGGCATTCCACAAGGAACACGGTTACTCAGGAAATAAAGAAATAATCAAAAATGACAAATAATAGAAATCAATCAATCTATCTATCTATCATCTATCATCTATCTATCTATCTATCTATCTATCTATCTATCTATCTATCTATCTATCTATCTATCTATCTATCTATCTATCTATCTATCTATCTATCTATCTATCTATCTATCTATCTATCTATCTATCTATCTATCTATCTATCTATCTATCTATCTATCTATCTATCTATCTATCTATCTATCTATCTATCTATCTATCTATCTATCTATCTATCTATCTATCTATCTATCTATCTATCTATCTATCTATCTATCTATCTATCTATCTATCTATCTATCATCCATCTATCTATCTATCTATCTATCTATCTATCTATCTATCTATCTATCTATCTATCTATCTATCTATCTATCTATCTATCTATCTATCTATCTATCTATCTATCTATCTATCTATCTATCTATCTATCTATCTATCTATCTATCTATCTATCTATCTATCTATCTATCTATCTATCTATCTATCTATCTATCTCCTTTGCTGATTCTTGATGATTGCATAAAAAGAAGTCATGTGATGAAAAAGAGAAGTGATCTTTATTTTTATGACATTTGTAGATTCCCATCAGCTCTCAGAACTTCTCTGTCTCCAGCTCTGGATGGTTTCTGCCATCATGCCTACAAAAAGGTAATTTCTTATCCTTTATTTGTCTCACACATCCTGTACTTTACGATTTTAAATATTACAACAAACCCTGGAATAAATGGATGATTTTACTTTGATGGACTTTTCTGGCTCATGTAGGAATTTTGGTACAAAGGTGTCTTCGTTGAGTGGGACTGTTGTCATCACCTGCCTGCTGTTAGCTGTTGCTGCAAAAGAAGACAGAGGAGTTAAGCTGTGTGTCACACAGAGACAAGGAATAAAGGACTTCTCCAGTCAAAATCTGACACAAGTCCCCTCTCCTATTCCCGAGGAAACTCAATATTTGGATATTTCTCATAATTTTATCTACAGATTGAATGGGAGTTCGTTTAGTGGCTTGTTGCAACTCTGTTTTCTAAAGGCAACACACTGTGGTCTGCAGGAGCTGTCCCCCAGCGTGTTTGATCACACACCACTGCTGAAAGTTCTCAACATATCTCACAATAAGTTACCGTTTATTCCTGACCTTTCACTGAAGCATCTGAGAGTTTTGGATTTGAGCAACAATGTCTACAGCAGCTATCGGGTCCCAGAATCCTTTCAGGATCTAACCCACCTGGATCTCCTGTCACTAGGAAGCCCGGCTGCTGTGTCGGTCGGCTACAACGACTTTGACCCATTGATGAACATTTCTTTGCATCACCTAATCCTGGGAGCAGGAAATCTGTGGAGAAAGTATGATTCCGGTTCTTTGGCAAAGATCAGGTATCTCCAGAAGTTTTCACTTCACACAGCATTTTGTGAAAATTTCAGACAGTTTGAGAACCTTCTTGTGGATCTGAATCAAACCCAAACTAAATCACTGAGATTCATCACATTTGTTCCAGACGACTGCCAGGTGAGCGGGAATCCTTTTAAGAACTTGAGAACAATGACATCCATACGGAGTCTCACCTTGGAAAACACCTGGATAAACAGCTCCTTCATGGAGATGTTTGTGAAGAACGTGTGGCTGTCGCCGCTATACAACCTCTCCTTTGTGAACATCACTTATAATGAAGACACACCAGATGGATTCCAGTTTCCTGCCATAAATCACAGCGTCAGCCTTTCCTCCATCACATTCAGGGGCATAAACCACTACCAGTACCGCTATCCCACCATCAACATGAGCTTTGAGGTCATCTCCAAACTCACCTACCTCAAGTTTTCTGGGACAGGAATGAACATTCTACCTTGCAAAGTCATGTCAGTCCTGCCATCCCTGGAGACCCTGGATCTATCAGACAACCTTCTATCAGAGTCAGGCTTTTGGTGGCCTATGTGTTCACACACATCTACCTTTCCTAAGTTGCAGCATCTGTCTTTAAGCAAAAACCGCTTCAGCAGCCTCTCCTTCATATCGCAGAAGATGAAAGAAATGAACACTGTGGCCTCTCTGGACCTGAGCTTTAACTCCATCATCCTAGATGGGGCCTGCTCCTGGCCCATACAGCTGACTCAGCTCAGTCTTGGAAACAACAACCTGGGAAATGAGGTCTTCAGGTATTTATCGTCACACTTTGAGAGACTTGACCTGTCAAAGACGGGAATAACAGTTATAACTCAAGAGGACCTATCTCACTTCCCAAAGCTAACATATCTCAGACTCAGTTCCAACAGCATCCAGGTCATCCCTGCAGATCTGAACATCCCGGCTCTCACCAGCCTCCACGTGGACCAGAACGCTATCACGTCTCTGTCCAAGGAGGTCTTCGCTGGGCTGCCCAGGCTCAAGGCCCTCAAAGCTGGTAACAATCCATTTTTCTGTTCCTGTGAGTCCTACTGGTTTGTTACTGCATTCAACAAGTCTTTGGTTCTGGACTGGCCTTTGGATTATTTATGCAGCAGCCCTCCAGCCCTTGCAGGCCTGTCCCTGTCGGAGTACAAACCCACCAAGCTGTCATGTGAGGCGTGGCTCCAGGCTGCGGTGGCTCTGCCAGCAGTGATCACCGTTTCTGCCTGCTTAGCTCTGCTGTTCTATAAGTGTGATGGAATCTGGTATACAAAGATGCTATGGGTCTGGATCCGGATGAAGAGAAGAGGCAAGCAGCGCTCTAATATGTTAACAAATGTGTCTTTCTTTTACCATGCCTTCCTCTCGTACAGCCACCAGGACTCAGACTGGGTGGACAACCAGCTGGTGCCCTCCCTTGAAGGTGCAGGCTTCTCTCTTTGTGTCCACGAGCGAGACTTTGTCCCAGGGGAATGGATCATAGACAACATCATCAACTGTGTAGAGTGCAGCTACAAGACGCTGTTTGTACTCTCAAAGCACTTTGTGCAAAGCGAGTGGTGTAATTATGAGCTCTTCTTCGCCCAACACAGAGCCCTCAGCGTCCAGCGGGACTCTCTGGTCTTTATCCTTCTGGAGCCCATCCCAGCAGACTCTCTGCCCAAGAGGTTCCTGAAACTCAGAAGCTTGCTGAGGCAGCAGACGTACCTAGAGTGGCCGAAGGACGAACGGAAGCAGCGGGTTTTCTGGGTAAATCTGAAATCCATGCTGCACGTGGCCGACAAGTCTGTCGTTCTAAAGGAGGTGGCCCTGAGCCTCTCAGACACAATCCCTCTAATCACAGACCCAGTGTGAGAAGTCCAAAGCAACACCAGCATTGGTTTACAAGCTGAATAAAATTATTATAGAGATTACAGAGCATTATGTGCGAACAATTTCAAGTTACTTCTTCTCTGATTTTTCATTATAATCCCCATTTAGTCTCTGGAAGATGTCTTGTTTTGATTTGTGTAAAAATGTGTATTTATGTAAAAATAAGTTTTCTGACAGTAAAATGTTAAAATAGTAAATTAAAGTTCCAATTGAAACATTAAGAGATTGTGATTTTTTAATTATCAGACATTTAATCAAATCAAGAAATCAGTTCTCTGTTATTTGGATGTGCTGTCAAAGTATTTCTCAGTAGCATATCTCCACCTGCTGCTTGTATCTAAGATTTACAACATATGATACTTATGTGACTGATATTGGGATCAACATGATTTATTAAATCTGGAGGTAAATATGTCATCAAACGAATGTTTCTTCTTTTCTTGCTTGATATATTGTAGTATTTTCATAATAATAATAAAAAATACATTATTATTACTACTACATAGTTTTACATAAGTACTATATTTGTGTTTTTATTTTTCATTTTAAATGAAGAAATACTTAAAAAAACTAAACTAATAATTATCAGAAAACCTGTGATGAGGTCAGACGGGTAAAGGTCAGAGGTTTCAGGGCCAGACGGTTCAGGGTTACTCTGACCCGTGATCACACACGAAATAACGTCTTTACTCTGTTTTTTTGAACCAGTGTTTGTGACTTATAGTGAATTTGATGTTTTCAGGTGATTTTTAATCCCAGACAGCACAGTTATCGGATAGTAACAGAAGGAGGGGCTAAAACAGATGTTCAGGTCACACACACACACACACACACACACACACAGAGTGAACACCAAAAGGCTAGAATCAGTTTAGTGTAAAACAGAACCAACCAGAAGCTGAAACCCCCAAAACAAACATGACATAATTCCAACACAGTGCATTGTGGGTAAAGGCCTTTTTCTTTTCCAGACCACTAGATGGCAGCAGATATGTTTGACCTTTTTAATGACGGTAGAGACAGGCTGAAGTCTCTCTCGGCAGAATAGGTCACATAAAATCTGGTGATCCTGATTCACCTTACAGGATGTTGCAGGTCCTGTCTTACAGTCCAAACCCACAGATTACTTGCAATAAATAATCCCTAATTTCTGATTAAAAAAATAAATGTATTTTTAACCCTAACCATTTAGAACGGACCTGCTGTTATGTAGCATCTGTATTTACTTCTGTAAACCTTGCACAAAGCATGCATCGTCATATCTTCATCTGCAGATGAGTGTCAATACAGATGTCTCACAGCAGTCAGAAGGCAGGTGCATTTAAATTAGACTGTGAACAACCACTCAGAAAAATGGGTCGTAACTGACATTGAGTAAGATCTGCAGTGTGAAGATGGCCTTTGACATGTTCATCTACAAATGACTGACTTTTTGTGTCATCCCATTTTAAGATGCCTCCAACAGCCAATCAACATCTAGCTAAATCACAAATGTCTGTGAGTCAGCCAGTTTCACAGATATCGAGCCAACAGTTTTAAGTTCATAGCTGCTCTGAGCGTTAACAGCTGTTGATGCATCAGATTACACATAAATGTGAACACTACACTTTATTTTAGTTTACAAAACAACAGCCCCTCCATCTTCTCTCTGTTGAAGATGATCTGAGTTCAGGCTAAAAGGCAAGGGGATGTTATGCTTGAAAGATGTTGTGAATTTCATTTAAACAGTTTAAAGGACGTTTTCCAACAGCAGCTATTTGATAGTTTTATACCGATGTGTTTAATAAGCGCTCAGATTTCATTGAACAGCTTCAGCTGAGATTAAGCACATCTTCAGTTAATCTTTAGCCTCTCAAATCGAAGAAGACAGATGACAAACCTTTAGAATAAATATTTTCATTCTTTAACAAATAAATTATATTTTATTTCAAATCATACTTTTTCAAATCTATTTATTCTTGTTTTAGGCTGAATAAACCCGATGCAGTCATTGATGAAATACGACTGATCAGTAAGACTTAATCAGTTATTGGCGTGGGTCGTGTGTTTGACTCGAAAACGCTTAATTGAGAATGATTATTATGATCGGGTCATATGAAATGACCTACTCAATAAAGTTCATTGGGCCACGGCCCTTTTTGGGTAGTATTTAATTAATGCGTGACTGGGGGCAGGATTAACGAGGTTACAGGGCAGGGTTTAATCCATCAAACTTGTTATTTAAAAAGTGACAGAAGGTGTTGTCTATTATCTCTTGCAGTTCCAGCTCAGAAGAGGCTACTGTTTCATTGGGTGAAGAATGAACAGACTTATTTGTTCTATGACTACTCTTCCTCTTTAGTTGTTTGAATAAATATTGTTCCTAATGAGATTAGGACGATCATTTGAATTTATGATAACTGTATAATCTGCAACTGCATGGTAAAGCAGCTGTCATCTCATCCTGTTTCAAAGTTCAGTCCCTGTTCAGAGTTTCCACATTCTCCTTGTGCATGTGGGGGTTTACTCCAGGTTATCTGGTTGTCCTGCCTCCTACCTGCTGCAGACAAGCACCTGGGGTCTCATTTATCAAACATTGCGTAGAATCCTTACTAAAACCGTACTTAAGCTCAGCAAAAAAAAAAAAAAAAAGTACTTACGCCAAGTAGGTTTGTGATCTATCAAACATGGAGTAAGCACAGCTACACGCAATCTCCACTTCATAAATCGGAGACTAACGAGAATGTTTCTCAGCTGCATTTTAGTCACATCCCGCCCTCACCACGCCCACTTACTGCCATAACTAGTCAATGCAAAGTGCCTTGTGGACCTCATTTATATACATAAGCCGGCTGTTGCAGCGCTCCGCCTATGACATGGCGACCGTAGATCAAGGCAGATCAAGGAAGCGCAATTTCACAGAAGCAAAAATTGAGGTACCTGTGGGTGAAGTGGAGAAATGAAAAGAAGTGCTTTTGCAAAACAAATAAGAGAAAATCCACGGAGTGGCACAGCGTTGCTGAAGCCGTCAATGTTGTGAATTCTTCAGAGAGACCTGTGGCAAATATAAAAAAAAAAGGTCCAATTGGGAATCAATCCCCAGACTCCCGGGTGACAGTCACGAGCGTTAACCAGTCAGCCAAAGGGAGATCTCCCCTGTATAAAAAGCCAGGACGCATTATCAATCAGATCACAGTGACAGGACACACACTGTCACAGATGCATGACATTCTGTCTCAATCTGTCCCCTGCTGATTTTCTGCATTCAGTATTCTGCACTTCAGGCTGTGTGTGTGTGTGTGTGCGCGCGCGCATGTGTGTACACGCGTGTGTGCGTGTGGGGGGTCTTGTTCTGTGTGAAAACAAAGCAGTACAAGTGATAATGCTGCAGGATTTCATAATTTTATCCTTCTCAGCAGCAGCACTGCAGGTGCTCTCCATGTCCAAAATTTGTGTAAGCCAGGTCCTTACTCAAATTAAAGTTGCGCACATTTGTCCACTAAGTTTTCTTTCATAAATCCCAAAGTTTGCGTGGAAAGTTGCTTACACAGTTTTCCAACCCCGTTTTGTGCGTAAGCAAGCTTGATAAATGAAGCCCCAGCTCCTCATGGTCCATTACAGGATCTACTGAAACTGGGACTCATCTGTTCTCAGCAGACAAAACCCTGTTTGGGGTCTCCAGGAAGCTTAAAGGTTACATATTTCAAGGTATAAGTATGAAATTCCTGCAGAAGCTTTGGTCTCAGAGCTGCTCTGACGTAAACCCATGGCTGTGTTGCATGTTAGCCCTCAACAGCCCCACAAAGACAACTGTTACTGTGAAGTGACGGACAAATCTACTTTATTTAATCTAGAACAATACTGAATCGATGCACAACTACAGTTTCTACCTTTATCTGGTGTTTGGGCTCTTCAATCGGTTCTACAACGAGCCTTCGTACTGATCAAAAGACGAATGGCCGGTGAAATGAGGAGTCCATTTAGCACTACAACATGTTACATGAGACTTACCTACTTACCTGATCAGTTCTGTTATCAATGAACAATTCCACATCTGAAATCTTGGGTCTTTTATTTTGTGAATATTCAAAATAAAAACAAGTTAGTTTCTGGGATCCAGAAGGATCTCAGAGGGTGGGATGAAAACAACAGTCCAACAAGTTAAGACACACAAACTGTCATGTGATCATGTTGTTAAAACCAGTTCCAGTCCAAGGAAAACCAGTCAGGAGGCCTTAGAGGTGAATACAAAACATAGGATGGATGGCATGGTCAAGGATTAATTTTTATCCTTAATCCTTCACTTTAAATGCATACTTTCATGTAGGAATGTTCTTTAGAAACCAATAAACCAAACATCCAGGTGAAGCTTCAGTCTGCAGAATGGGTGGTTTGGGATTGTCACCAAATCTTCTAAGATTTGGAGAAAAAAGAGCAATCCCACCTTCTGAAAATTTCAGAGAATTAATGGTTTCCATCTCAGGCTTAAAGAGCAGCCATGAATGAATGGGTTAAGGAATGACACGAGACACAAGGGTTTGACACATCAGGCTGCCAGATCCCAGCAAACAATCAGGAATCCTTTCATACTGTCTGCTGTTTCATTTGTGTTAGAACAAATCAGGCAAACACGAGGAATCAAACATTCCAGCAACTCCAGAGAATGTGATTAGAATTTGTTTCTGACAGATGATCCTGACAAAAGTCTGGATTTTAACCTCTACTATGTCACAGAAACCTCAGATCTGAGGGATTCAAACAGCTCTCCAGGGAACCTTGTCATAAAGGGGAATGTCATGGAATCAACAATAGACAGCCAAAGTGAAAACTTATTTAGTCAGAAATCTTTACATAGTCTTGTTTCTGAAGTGGACCTGTGATTCCTGTGAAGATCTGGTGGGCTGGTCTTCAGGGCTAACCTTTAGACCTTCAGTGTTACAGTCTGAGTCTGCAAGGGGATCACAAAGTCCTTTAGAAGTCTAACAAATAACCCTTACCTTCTTAAGTCAGAGCGAGATCTAAATGATCAGACCTCACTAAAGTGACCCCTCCAGCTCTCTGGACCTCAGAGCTCTACAAACCCAACCTTTGGATCTGATCTGTCATGTCTCCGAATGTTTTTCTGTTTCATGCTCATACACACAAACTACTAAAACAAAAACAATAAAAAAACATGTCATCTGACTTGAATATGACATTAAGGTCAATTAAAAAGTCCAGCATGAATAAAAAATGCATGTAGAAAATGTCCTCTGGGATCTTCAGATGGAACAGGACACACCTACATAGGAATGGGAGTGATCCAGTCAGATGGATTCTGTTGATTCTTCTAGAATATTCTGTACAGTGATGTACAACAGCAGAGGTCTCAGAGCTCCTTGTTGATATGGTCCTAAACTGTGATCCCACACTGGAAGTCACATGGTTTGGTCCATTCCTCGGACAGGTTCAAAAATAAAAACAAACTCTCTTGAGATTGTGCTCTAAGCTCCATGTTTTGATTGTTTGTCCACAAACTCCTGACTGAATCTCAGTCCACCACCTTTAGGTCCATGTTCAGACCTCAACTATCTCACTCTACCACCATCTCCGTGTGGATTCCATAATCCAGCTCTGCAGCTACCCCACAACAACAAAGCAATAACAGGTTAGAGTTTTTCTTCATTATAATGTCTTTAGTTCTTGAGTTTTTCTGTTTTTTAAGATAGCAGACCACAGAGACATCCATTTTAAACACACACAATAAAAAACACTGAAACCAGGATGAATGATCAGGGAGATGAGAGCATGGATCATCTGTTTCCACTGGTCATTGGTTGGTGGGCTGATGGGGTCAGACTTCTCACAGCTGTCCACTTTAGCAGACGGTGCCATTCTCTTGCCGTGACTTGGGGCAGGTGGATCTGGGTATTGGCTGGACAGAAGGAGCCAGGGTGCAAAAGAAACCAGCAATGAGGGTAAGGCCAAGACCTCCCCAGGCACAGAACATGGACCAGCCATAGCCATGGCCGATGTCATCTGGCAGGCCGTACAGGTACCGCGGGTAACGGGACAGCTCAAAGTTAATGCCAGCAACGCAGGTACAGAGGGAGATGATACAGAAGGTTCCTGCAGAAAGAGAGGAAGATGCTGATCCCAGGACAGAACTCTACTGATGTTTCATTCATGTTATATTAAAGCACTGGTCAATATGAATAAGATTAACATGAGCTGTAATTGTCTTTTACATTATTATGTTCTGACTTAATCTCTCAGGTTCCAGGATGACTTAACCCCTTAGCCTGGGGTGCCTCCAGAAAATTTTGATAGGGGTGGCCAGATGAGGCCAAAGAAATTTTTGGGGTGGCACACCAAATTGGTCCTTGTGGTAACTCTGGGAGAGTTTAGCCTGTGACAATGTATTGCATTGCTCTTTTATTTGAATTATTTAAAAAAAACTGTATGTATCCAACACTTTTCACTTAAATTTTACAAACACAAACATTTCAGAAAAACACATTTCAGTTTTTTAAAATGTTATTTCAAATTTTATAAAAAATATATCTTTTTTGCTTGGGTTAGGATTAGGGTTTAATTCACTTGTTGCTGTGTCCACAAAAAACTATGGAGATTAAAACTTTTTTTTAATGGTGAGCAGCAGAAACATATGTATTTTTTATTCTGATTACTTCTTTACTCATTGTATTATTTTTATTTAGTTTTAAAACTATGTCTTGAATAAATAAGATCAAGTTATGGTTTGAGTAAACATTAGTATGATTTTTTAACACTGGCTTTTGCTGGGGAAGGAGGGGGGGGGGGGGGGGTGTCAGCAATTGGCCACCCCTTGGGGGCGCCATTGCCCTTAGCATTCCAGCATACCGCCTGTTGGACAAAACCCCACTGAGTTTATTAAACCTGAAAATTTAAGTGGTTACACGTAACTCTGGACCACAGGAACTGGACTTTATATAAAATATCACCAGAGACTTTATTTATTTTGTCCTGGAAGTTATTTTCTTTATCCTGAAGATTCAGTTTCTTCTAGCAACGGCCTTAAGGGTCAATGAAAATGGCCAGGAATCCCTGTGGCTTTCCTTTCCCAGTGAGACCCAAAAAGAACATGTCGAATGTTAATATAACCTAATGTCCAAAGTTCATATTTCATATTAGGGTAAACCAGAATAAATCCTTTTTCACGTACTCTTGGATTTGACATTTTAAATTACAAAACTCTTTAAGGTGTTTTTGTCCAATAAATTTAAATGTTCCTGCTCCTGGTACAAAACTATCATCTGCTGCTGATTAAAGGCACACTTGTTAGTTTGGCTTGCTTTAACACCCCCTAGTATCCGTTTAGTAGAACCAAAACCTAAAACTATCTACTCGCTGTGCATTTGTCTTTTTAACTTCTTAATCTATTAACTGAAATGTCTCCTCAGCCTTCATTAGTGTCTACAGGAGTGGTTCAGGGGTGGATTTAGGATTGAAAAAGATCCAGGGCTTAGCCCAGATAAGAGATTTTCTACTTTTAAATGAAACATTCCAACTTTCACATTTTGACCAGCAAACAAAAAGCACTAGATGACACTTTTGAACCAATATGATGATATAATAAATGTATTATTAGCTTCTACGAAGTACTGTGAAAACAAATCCTCTCTAGGAGTTTACATTAAGATTTGAGCAATGTTTGTACAATAATCCTCACATTTATATGTTGTGGTATATATGTTGTGTGTGTGGATGTGTGTTTGTGTGTGGGTGGGTTGGTGTTGGTGTGTGTGTGTCTGCTCTGTCTTCTCGATCCCCAGTGAGTCGTGGCGGATGGCTGATTATACTGAGCCAGGATCCTCTGGAGGTTTCTTCCTGTAATGAACTGACCTGTATTGGAATGTTTACTATGTAAAGTGCCTGAGACGACTCTTGTCGTGATTTGGCGCTATATACTGTAAATAACCTTGAATTGAATTGAATTGTATGCTTCCATTAAAGAAAAAACAAAATTCACAGAAATCACTGAAATAATTAGAAACTCAAAATAGAAAATATTTAAATTATAATAATGCAAAATAACTAGAATTAGTAAGCTCTGCCATTGTTCAACAACAGGAAGTGCTGCTGGCACAGTGGTCCCGGTCCTAATATTTTCTGGAGTAAAGAAAAAGTAAAAATCCCAGGATAAATAAAAGCACAATAAACACTGCTGGCATCTGAAAGTTAAATAATTATAACATAAAGTTTTTGGTGCATGTGTGCACCAGAGTGGTGATCAGTTGGGGAAATTAACTGTTCTTGAGCCTTGAAATAAAACTTGGCTTTTGAATTGTGGTTGAAATTTTTTTTTAAACAAAACAGTCCCAGAAAAGTTAGAATACTTTTTTTTAATGAGCTGAGGGTTAATGGGAGGGCATGAAAAATCTTGAGAACAAAATAAAAGATTTAATTAATAAATTATATTTATGACATCAAATAAGTTACTTGGTCATTTTATTGGATATATTTCATATACTAATATACTTCTACTTTACTCTTTTTCACCTTTCAGTAATCCAGAGAGCATCAGCTCCTCTGTTAGTCCTTCATTCATTTTTATGATAATCATCCCAGTTTATGTGGATTATTCCCATGAAACCTCCTACATAACAATATTTTGCTATGATTCTTTTTCTTTCCAGCACAACTTTATGACACGTTTTATATAAGATTCAAAAACCTGAATCATCCCAACTTTTGCTTTCAGTCTTTTGTGCTTCTTTTAGTCCAAACCAAGCCCCATAATACTGGTATGAGAATGAAGCCAACACGGAAGTAACAAAAATTGCAGTTCCACCCTCGTCCACTAGGGGCTGGTGTCAGAAGCGAGCAAATCCTCATTGGCTCCCATGTTAAAAATACAAATTTCACAGCAGAAATAAACATGCTTACAGCCTGGTTCCAAAACATGTTTTAGCTTTATCAGATCTAGTTTACACTCATGACAACTCTGAGGGGGGTGAATTTTTTGTCACTCTTCTGTTTAAGTGTATTAAAAGCCTAAAATTCTGAACAGTTAATGAGCATCAGACCAACGTGACCGTAGAGCTAGCTCCGGGGAAAGGCCTCAGTCTGAACCTCGGCCTCGCCTGAAAACTGTTCCGTGATTTTCAGTCTCAACTTAGACCATTAGTTGTGCAGTTTGTGCATTTTTTTTCAATACTATTTGTGCAATTGTTGGACAAAATGACTTGCTGTGGCATTAATTGCACTAATAGAGCGTCCAAGGAGTCTCCACTTCATTTATTTCGGTAAGTAAAATAAAATTTATGTATTTTAGGTCACTGCCGCTCTCGCACTAGCTGAGCTCAGATTTTAACATGTATTGTTTAACCATGAAATTGAAATGTAACAGGGTAAAACCCAGTGCATTTAACATAATGCTGCATTTTTGAAAATGGGTTGAAATGTAACATGTTGGTGGAGCTGGGTTACAACTATCGGTATGGTCCCCTCCCCTCAGCGGCAGCTCAGCGTATCTCTGATTGCAGTGGCGCCTGTCTGCTGCAGGGGCTGCTGGCTTGTGAAGCTCTCGGGAGACCTCTGTGTTCCACTCGGTTTTACCCAGCGGTCAGCCCGGCGCATCTCTAACTCAGAAGCTCCGGTGTTGTGAACAGTTAACTCTGGTTCCTCCGTTAGCTTAGCTCCCACCTCCGCGTTAGCTTTGGGTTAGCTTGTAGTTACATCACTTCAGTTCGACAGGTGTCGTCATTTGATCCCAGCTTTACAGCCCCACCCACAGCTCCACCTCTTTTCCTTTTTGGAATTGTCTGAGCTTGACGGAACCTGTGACACGGTCAAAATGGCGGTGGTGGGAACCTCCCATTTTGGCACAAAAACTTATAATTGGAGTCTATGGACACTAATTGTCCAGTATATATGTCGATGGTCCAAATGCAGCTGCGCCCTCTCTGGTGGACTTTAGTACTGCGAGCATTTTATAAGCAATTTATTTATTAATTTTTTACTCTTCAAAAGTCTAAAGTAGATTTGGGGCTTTTCAGAAAACGTCTGGGACTTGAGCCCTAGTAGCCAGCCCTAACCCCACCCCTGAAGTGATTAATCACTAAATTAAACAAATCAGATATGTTCATAATATTAAACATGCAGGAAACGTGCTGGAACCAGACAGCAGAACTTGACCGGTACTCTGAAGATGCAAATGCAACTGGCCACAGAGCACAGTGGGGGTCTAAGTGTCATTTCATTAACGCTGTAAAGGGTCATTTTAGCACATACTGGCTCAAGAAAATGATTTAAAAATATGAAAAAGTTGCGTAACATGGATTTATAGGAGGTCAACTGGACAATTAGTGTACTACAACACCTTTACATTAAGCTAGTTAATCCTCCTGATGCCTCAACATGTTTACATTTAAATTATGTTTACTTTATAGTTTAGACTTGTTTTATTACCATGTCTACATTTATACTTAATTTTTTTGCACCTTAAACTGGCTGTGTGCACAAAAGATGTGTACGTGTGTGTGTGTGTGTGTGTGTGAGAGAGAGAGAGAGAGAGAGGGAGAGAGAGGGAGAGAGAGAAAGAATGAGAGCGTGTGAGTGACTTCTATTTTAGCTATAATTTTACAGTGAACACAGATGAGAACATACAAGCTAGTGATGCTTTTTTTCTGACAAGCCAGCTGAAGAGGAGAAATGATTTCCTTAGAGTAAACATGTTAAATTATCATGATTATAATTCTCTTCCATAGCTGAACCCTACTTTGTGTTAATAAAACTCTCCGTGTGTGTTGGACTTACCTCCCATAAGGAAGAGGAGGCCGGCCACATACTGCATGAGACCTCGGTCCCAGCAGCAGCCCAGCACACCAATGATCCAGCCAAAAAGGATGATGGCCACTGCCATGCCCATGAAACCAGCTGTCATCCGCCGCAGGTCTGTGTACAAAGAGATGAACTCTTGGTTAAAGCTGCTCCCAAGGATCTGTAATGCTTGTCTGGATTCCGCCTGGCCCTGCTGAAGGATATGCATGTATACAGTATGACTGAATCATCTGTCATGTAAACACCGGACTGTGATAAAGGTTAAACTCACTGAATAATTCTGTTTGTTGTGAGTGAATCTCAGATCACCCAATGAATAAGGGAAAAAAGATCTTTGTTGAAAAGGATTTTATCTGAAAATGCCAAACTGTCTTCCCGACCTGCTGATTTCTTTGAGGTAACTGCATCTGCTGGTCCTATCCTGACTCCAGATCCTGCCACAGGATTAGTTCTGTTTGCTGTCAGAATCAGACATCGAGGCTGAAAATCACAGAAGATTTGATGCTACAGATGTGCTGTGCAGCTTTTATGAGACGTTGCACTAAGTAATGTTAGTGAAGACATCCATATTGTAACAATTAAGTTAAACAGCTGAACAAAACATTTAACCCTCCCACTGTTTTTATGGGTGACCCTGCGAGGAAGGTTGACCATTGAGCAAGATTGATGGTTTATCCCTTGAGGTGGCAGGGGTGAGGTGGTGCTCACTCCTCATCCCTGCCACATGCCCAAGGGATAAACCATCAACCCTGCTCAATGGTCAACTTTCCTCGCAGGGTCACACCCATTAGGACAGTGGGAGGGTTATAGAAGACATATTATGACATTTATTTCTTAAGATGTAACAGTTTCATGGTTGATACAATGCATGTTTATGAAATTCTTTGCACTAAATCGCTCTCACGTAGCGCAATCTCAGCAGTTTGATTCTTGACATTTTCAGAACCTTACAGAATGAGCTGGAGAACCAAGTTGCTCTCCTGTAATTTGAACTCAGTATCCAACTCCGGATCGGGGCTTGGATCGGGAAGTAAAGCCCGAGTCTCAATCAGTCTGAAACCACGTGATCGCGCCGATTTCCGATCATGTGATCGGATCAGGACATCCCTATACAAGGCAGCACAAAATGATGCAAAAGACAGGTTTTCCGTAATATGTCTCCTTTAAAAAGCACAAGAAAACTGCAAACTGAAGAAACTATGAGTGCCAAACAACCAGAAGAGTGCTTTTAATCAATGACTAGATCAGGGGAACCCAATTTCCAGCATGTTTTAGTTGTTGACCTGCCCACACACACCTGCTTCAGTTACCTGTTCAGCATATCATCAAGACTTGCAGAAACCTTATAATCAGGTGTAAAGTAAGGTGTAAGGTACAGCTGTAACCCCCCCCCCCCCCACCCCCCCCCACACACACACGTTTACTGTATCAGCACACGACAGGCTCCTGACTGGCTGCTTTCTGCTCATTAATGACTTCATTGTTCAGCTCTGAAAAGCAATTCCCTCTTAATTGTGTTCTCTGCTGTGAGACCATCCAGTCATTATTTCATCAAAGGAAATGGATTTTAGTTTCTGTACGGGAATGCTCTGTTCACTCAACTGGACCATCAGGACAGAGTCTGACTGCTGCTCAGCTGCGTGTCTTGTTCAGCTGTTTTTAACCTCGTACTGATTCTGGATCAGTGTTTTATTCTCACAACCAAACAATCTGTGTGGAATCTGTGTTTTCTACATTGACAGTTTTCAGATCCTCATTGAGTTTATTGAAAATCCTCCATGATTTACGCTCAAGGCTGCAAGCATGCAGACCATTCAGTACCATTCATTTGCTCCTAACGCCTAATTTTTCAGCCACCACGCACTAATTATCTTCTGGCATTGATATTATTCATTTGCTTAATGCCCTTGTAAAGGAAACTTTGTCAGAGTCTTCATCTATATTTGTGACAGAGTTAGAGTTGTATTTGAATAAATGCTGAGCAAGACAAGGACTTCCACACTTTCTGCAGCTGTAAGCATGTGGCCTTGTCAAACAGGCTGCCTGGAGCCATGAAACGATGGGGAGAAGATAAAGAGCGTATTTTCATCAGCTCATGTTAACTGCCACTGGGAAGAAAACAATGAAGTGGGAAAATCTAATTATACAACATGAAAGAAGCGGAGAAATGGTGAGATGATGGTGAGCTGGAAGCAGAGGCGATGGTTTCCACATATCTAGTGAGAACATCCTCACATTGCACCCTGTGGCTTCTCAGACAGCTAAAGTGGGATTGCCCCTGCGGGCTGAGGCAGGGACCTGGACCAGGCACCAGAGAAGCAACAGACCAGCAGTCTGAAGAATATCACATGAATGGGCCCCACAAAGCCCCTGGCTAGGACAGGGTGCTGAAACAAATCAGAACAAAAAGGAATCGAACCGCAAACCAGGGGTAGCCAATTTCTGAAAAAGTGAATGAAAGCATCAAGCAAAAGGCCAGAAAAGGGAAACTGGAACTCATTTGTGAGCACCTGACTGTAAAGCCATAGCTCCATCAACTTGGATGTGCTCAGTCCCAAAAACCATTACAATGTTAGTCCACCATCTGTAGGAGGAGAAATCCAGGCTGGGTGCAATTTCCCACCATCATAAACTTTCTAAAGTACGGGTGTGAGGTTGAATGACACCTGAGAGTTTTTAATAAATTTCTTTTGCTTTCTCCCTCCCTCAGTTTGAGTTTTATCTCTGCGTTTTTACTGCCTCCCACTCACTGGTGCTTCCTATCCAGTCTGTGAATCATCTCAACAGCATTCAGGTTCCAGCCTGGAACGGTTGTGATTTTACAACTTGGCATCGGTCCTGAACAGAGTACGATGGTCTTGTGTCTAAAACGCTGTGTCAGAAGAGTCCTGTTTTATCAGCAGAGGCAGCAGAGAGAGAGAGAGAGAGAGAGAGAGAGAGAGAGAGAGAGAGAGAGAGAGAGAGAGAGAGAGAGAGAGAGGTGTAAGTTAGGGCCAAACAAACCAGCAAAGCTTACAGTTGCTCTGCAGTGATGGACTGTCAGAGTTAAGTCATCTCTAAGACCCTCATGCTTTTCGAAAGAAATCATGCTTGCAGAGAAACGTGTTGCAGCTTTACCAGAGACAAGCCATCAGTATGTTTCCTTCTGTGTTTCAGGTCGTCAGAAAACATGAAGATACCCTCCCTGCACTCTAACTCAACTTCATGTTCTTCATCAAAATACTGACTCATTCTTTCTTTTAAAATGACAAAGTTCAAGGTGATGAGTGTTAAGATCTGTGCTGACATCATTGTTATTTGCATAAGCACCAGTTAGACTGATATTTGCTCTGATTTTGCTGCAGAAAGAACTTCATTTCCTGCAGAAAACACAAAATGCTTGTTGATATTTTCATTCATCATGCTGAGTCATTATATTGTTATCAGCCACCTAAATACAAATGAAAACACCAGCATATGGCATGAACATTTTAGTCTTTTCCTTTCTGTCTTGTTTACATCTTCAGGATTTGATTTACTGTAGCTCTGGATTAGAAAACACCAAATTAACTAAAACATAGAAAATATATTAGAGGATGGAAACATCCATCCATCTCTTTGATGTGGGTTTACCGTTCGTCCTGTACAGATGAGTGAACTCAGACTAGCTTCCACCAAGTGACTAAGAAACGAGTGCAGTAATAAATGATCATAAACACACTTAGATGAATTAAAAGAGAAAAAAGATGATTTCAACTGAAACTGAGGGAACAGAGGTCAGTAAAACTTGCTGCTTTGATTCTCTCAGCAGCTCTGGAACATCTGCCCACAGCAGGTTCTGCTATTGAGACAAAGAGAGACGGATGTGCCGAGACAGCAGAGGAGTGTGCTAAGTAAGAGCAGATGACGTGTCTAGACCCATCAACTCACTTTGATTAACAGTAATTGTCTACACTATTCTCAACAGGTTCAGTTACAACATCCAGTGTCTTCAGAATGATCAAACATCTCACAGAGGCCATGACTGTTGCTCAGCTTCTGTATGAACATGTAGGTAAAACATCATAAAGGCCCAACCCCATCTCCAGAGAACATCTCCAAACCACGGAAGACTCCAGCCTGTATGGAGCTACAGCTGCATCACATGTTTCCTTCCACTCACATGTGTTAGATTCATCTTTGGACTGTTCACACAGACCCTCTCAGATGCCCTGGAATCAGTGAGTAGCTGGTTTTCTAGTGGTGGCACCAGTGCTTGGCCACCTCACCTCTGTCAGTTTGCTCCAGGGCAGCTGTGGCTACATTCAATCAGTCAAACTTTATTTATGAAGCACTTTTCTTATAAGTGCAGCTCTAAGCACTTTACAAGATAAAAAATTACTCAACAAGTCAATTTCACACCCCTCCTCCAAAGATTAAATGCAATATCCCTTCTATACCTACATCTACCTCCAATCCCAACGCATGTACACACACACACACACACACACACACACACACACACACACACACACACACACACACACACACACACACACACACACACACACACACACACACACACACACACACACACACACACACACACACACACACACACACACACACACACACACACACACACACTAGCTGTAATGAAAGGACAACTGGCTGACTACAGATGAACATGTAAAAAAACAAGGAAACACCATCAAAAGAGCCAATTGCACCAGGAGCAGCACATAATAGCTCATCACCATGAGTGTGTGAATGTGTGTTAATGGCTGAATGATTCACTGTAGCACTTTGGAGTCACTGACTTAGTAAAACCTATACAAATATACATCATGAAATGGTGCAACACGTTGCAATCGAACCCAAACGCAGGTGAGTAGGAACAGGAGGCAGACAGGCAGTAAAACTGTTTAATATAAATAATGTCAAGTCAGATGATACAACAGGTAGACAAGATAAGGATCTCACAAAGACAAGCACAAAAAGAGGGTTTAAATACATGAGAGTAATCAGGAATCAGGTGGGCAAGCCCAATAAACACTTAACGAGGGGAGACAGGACAACACGTCGGAGGGAGAAGGAGCTCCTGATAAATAAATATATATATATATATATATATATATATATATATGCACACAAACACACACACACACACACACACACACACACACACACACACACACACACACACACACACACACACACACACACACATACATATATAAATACACCGTAAATCCTCTAATACAGGCCCGGGCCTGTATTTGACTCAAGCTCATCAAGCTCCAGGCCTTTATTGGAAGGAGGTCCAGAATTAGAGGCAGGCCTCTATTTCTATTTGAGCAAAATGAACTAATGGTTCGCTGGAGTTTTTGACAATTAAAATTGCACCCACATTTTCAAAGTTAAACACATTTCTTTTAACAACGGTAGTTTCTGCTTCAGCCCTCTCCCCCCGCGCAGTGGCCGCAAACTCACTGATGCGCCTACAGCCTCTTGGAGTTCCTGCTGCTCTAAACATTAAAATAATTATTTCATTTTCTGTTCCTCACTTCTGATTACCTTCAATGGTGTCTGTTTGTTGCAACCACCAGGTACAAAAACTAACTTGTTTTTATTTGACTATTTTTCTGTCCTGCCTGTTTATTATCTTCCTGCATCTCCTCTCAATCCTAAAGAAAAACTGCTTCCTGGGTTCATATATATTCACCTTATGAGTTACCTTTGAACTGCAGTTCTAAAAGATCTACCGACCGCAAAAACAGCGGAGTGCTTGCCGGCCACATCAGTTAGGTGCGTCACCGAGGACAAAACAGGTGATGCGCCCCGATCCACAGCAGCAAAAAGCTTCAAGCACAAATAAAAGAATAAAAGACAGAAAACATAAAAGGAAATGAGCCGACATGAACGATCGTGTGTTAAATTAGTTTTTGAGGTGGCGACACCTGATTTGATAATGTTACTGTGGCCGTGCTCAGGACGCAGATGTCTGGAGCGCGTCAACAATCAGAGCTTTGCATGCGCAAGCTGGTTAAGGTTAGGATGGGGGTGAGGGGAATGTTAAATTGCAAGAGGGTAAAGGTCATAATTTGGTTAAATGTCCATTTTACGGCGGGTGTCAGTATCGACGCTCTGGCACAGCGCGTTGCCTCCCGACGTGCAGGAGCTTGTCACCTGCTGACAGCAGGCTGCTGTCTTTTCCGTGGACTGCATCTTGCCGGTCATTATCACGTGATAGCGACTAGTCGATGACAGGCATAAAGAGTCACTATAGAGCGGTGAAGTCAACTAGTGACTAGTTCATACAACCCCTGCTACTGCTCCCCAGAGTGTTCTGCAGCATAATCAGCACGTTCTCTTTGAACTTGATATAAAATTTTCGCCTCCTCTTCGTCTCCGCACGGTTAAAGTTACCCTCGCGGTCTATCACTGGCAAATCAAAAGTGAGACGGATGACACAACCGCCCCCGTACTTGCTTGTTACCACATTCCACCCGGCCACAATAAAAAACCGGCCATTATTCACCTCCGCCGACTCCGGCCAAAATATGATACCCGGCAGTTAATTAAATACAGGCTAATATTAGAAGATTTACGGTATATATATATGTGCATACTTCTCATATTTTAACATAATTTAAATATTTTCTTCTGCCGATTCTTTCCTTGGAATGAACGTTTTAGTTTTTTGTCCTTTTGTCACGGTGCTGGCATTCAACACATTGTCATTAAATACAATCTAACAAAAGGGATCCTTTGAGAGATGCTGGAGCCTCGTTTTGGGTTATATAACAGAGGGGGGACCAGCTAATTACAGTAAAGGAGGAGGACAGCAGAGCACTGTGAAATCTTCTGTGGCAGGTTGTGGAAGTAGCCCAAACTAAGCTCTCTCTCTCTGTGTGTGTGTGTGGCGTTCCTCTGACTAAGAGCCTTGATGATTTCTGGGCTCGTGGATACACAGAACTTCTGTGATGTGACTAACCGGATTAACCATTAGCTAGGACTTTTTAGGAGAAACACAGTGTGTGTTCCTCTGTCTGATGCTCAGCATTTAACGTTTACAGCACACATTCAGAAGATGAAAACTGTTGGACAAATTATCCAGTGTAAAGAAAAACCACGAGTAAAGCAACCATACTGCTCATGCAACCCAGAGATAATGCAGCTTTATTCTGAGAATATGTTACAGCAACTGCAAAACAACCAGACAAGTTCCCTTAGAGGAGCCTGCATCATGGTGGAAACTCAACAGTCATCACTACATAAATAATCAGGATGTAATAATAAGACTGAGTCAAGTTTCAGATCAAATTGTCTTTGAGCTGATGGGTTCATTATCCTTTTAGAATAATCCCAAATAATGGTAAACATTCACCAGTAATTTAGAGAAAATCTGAACTTCAGTTATTATCTGATAAAGTCTGAGCGTCACGGAAGGATTCCACTAAGGAGAAGATTATCATGAGGTGGGGGGTGGACAAATCCTCAGACTCTTACACCATCGAATTGCCGTGACTCAGACAGTTTCTCATTTTGATTTGCTGAGGGGAGGAAAGGATGTTGGAGCTATTTTTAGTTGCAGAAGCAAAAGCCTGTGTGCAGAAGATGATTAATATGGATTAACTCAGTAGTAATGTACACAGAAAACCCAGTTTGAATTGGAAAGTCAGTCCATTTGAACTGTTCAGCTGACGGTGGAATTACCTCGGTCCCCATCCTCATTACTCAGAACAACCCAATGTTTTCAGAGTGCTCATAAGAGCTTTTCACACTTCAGCACTTTCTCACCAGGAACTGATGACAATGGATAACAAAACTTTCAGAGGTGGCAGGCAGCAAAACCATATTTCAGCTGCTGAAATAAATCAGGATGTATTTTGGAATTATGTTGGAATCAGGATTGTTGTCTTGAACCTTATGTTCTGAAGTAAAAGGATCATGTTTATATTTCCATTCATTTGTGACAGAACTAAGATGGAAGTGGATGCGAGAGACGTGACTAGGCGAGGGTGGGACTTTATCCGTGGCTGTTGAAGTAGGATGTCTGTCTGAATAAACTACATTAAAAACAGCTCTTATGAAAGGAAAAACACGTCTCTTGAGTCTATTCTTCACTGAATGAAAGCAGCGCTTCTATCATGAATCAAAATGATTATGACTTCATGCAAAACACACCCAGAGGTAATATTTCACTGTAGGAAATTAATGGTAATTTAACAATTACAGCTGAAAATATTATTTGATTTCCACTATAAAATACAACGTTTAGAGTGTAACGTCCAGCAATGGTCAGTTTAGGTACAGTCTGACCTTTCAACATCTGTTCAGAAAGGAGACACAACACTGCATGTTTTCCCTTTAAATGAGCCTGCCTTCATACCAGCTGGGACTCACAGACTCTGCAAGTTTGAAAGATAAACAATAACTTTCTTTCCCAAGGTCCCATCTGGCTGCCTCCACAGAAGGAAGAACTCCAGCTCGAATCAAATGCTAAATTCAAGAATGATTTCTTAAATCAATATGAACTTCTTCCATGACTTATCTAGATAATCAATAAATAAACATTTGTTTATCACTACTTATAATAATTATATTGTAATGAAATGCTTCATTAATCTGTGCTCACTGAATGGATGTTATGTTATGTCTACAACTGCAGTGTGTTCAGCATGTTTATTCGGCGAGGTTCTCACACCTGCATTCACACAATAACAAGTACGGTTAAGTTAAACTCCAACACATAACTTGCTCTTTTAACCAGTCAGAACATCCGGTATCAAAGAAGGCGTGTTTCTGAGTTGTCTTGGTAACATCTCCCAAACTGTCAGCCTCTGATTGGCTGTGCAAATCATAAAATCAAAACCTTAAAACTGGATCATCCTGAGTGATTCGTTAGTTCTAGAGAATCGCTCAGACATCTGTAGTAAACCTCTTTAACCATGAAAGATTTTGACACATTGTCAAAACCTATTTGCACCTGCAAAGCTGATGAGCAAACAGTTCCTGCAGAAACAAAGCTGATATTGTTAGACTCCTTAAGAGTCTGCCAGACGCACGGTTCCATCCAGCTGTTGTGACCCGAGTCCATCTCTGGACTGAAGAGTCGGTACCACGGTATTCTACAGCCCTCTGGTGCCAGAGGTCAGCCGACCTCTGCGACTTTCGGATCCACCAAGAGGGTCTCTCCAAAACAGGTGAAGTAGACATGACAGATTGCGTCTGATGTTCTTCTGATAACAACTTCATAGCTTAGAGCAAACCAAATTCTTTTCACCAGAACTTACTTTGATAAGGAAGTTCTGACTGACATCTCATTCACACATAGGTTCTTTCATCACGTTTCGTTACATCCACTCACAGTAAATGCTTAGGTAATTAGTCATGTTTTAATTATTTGCAAAACAAATTCTTACTTTTATAAACCTGACTCTTTCTTGAAATAACACGAAGTGTGGTTGATCACTGAAAAACAAATAACCTAGATCTTCTGAATTAAAACCTAGAATCTTATGATGATATAAAATAAAGACCTAGCAGGTTAATATTTTATATTTAAATAGAATATTACATCTTCCTGGTCCTAACAAATAAAATTCATCGATTTGCCTACGCTACAAGAGAGAAGCTTTTCAGTTTGATCTGCTGGATGAACTTTAGATAATTAGGAAAATTCTGGCTGGATTGATGACCTAACAGCTATATGAGCAGGGTCACAAAATACATTAGTAGTCTATCTCCTAAATTTCATACATCAAATTTAAATATTAACACATATAAACCTTTACACCATTGTTCATTACATCTTACAGAATTAATCTGGTAGAAATACCCTGATGGGGGTGATGTGGCTGAATGGGGAAAGCGGTTATCCACTAATCAGACAGCGAGTGGTTTGATCCCAGACCCAGGCAGGCCACGTGACCTTGGGCAAGATAACCCCCTGAGAGTTCCCCCAAGAATGTATAAATATGAACCCACTGCTTCTCATGGAAGGGTTAAATGCAAAAGAGAATTTTCCCAAGGGGCATCAATAAAGAATTAACATCCATGCTTTCGTTCTTTTTTAACAGCAGCCGTCGGCGAAACTGTAGCTACAAACGGGTAAACAAAACTGTTTCTGTGTTTAAAAAAGAACGAAAAGCATGGATTTAGAAAGACACAGCAAGAACACACCTAAGATGTTCAAAGAATTAACATTAATGATCATTATTGGATTCCTGCAGGAGGTGTCTGTTAAACCCTAACCCCTAATATGCCTAAACAGAGGTAATGGCTGCTGTTTTAACTGCAAATTGTTTAGCAATTAAAAACTGGGATCAGAAAAGTGTTTTATGAAACCATCTGTACAAAAACCACAATGACATCTGAGTTATTGTAAGAGAAAACATAAAGCTGCAACATAAGTCTGGTAAACGCTGCAGAGGAAAACCAGACAGTTATCCATCATGCCTCTGATGTCATCAGTTGTTTTGCCTATGTGTTAGTGTCAGTGGATATAAGGTGACTAACCCTAATCCTTCATTCCAGTTCTGAATCTGATCCCTAGACAGTCTCACAGCCACCAACACCTTCAGGAATGTGACCAGAGCATCCCACAAGTGGACCAGCACAACCAAGACCCACAGGACGGAGGTGAAAGAGAGGACTTCACATGTGTGTTAACGGACAACTGGCTACAGTATAAAGCTTGGTATTCCACACTTTTAACTGATAAAGCTCCTTAGATGAGAAGCAAAATGTCCTAAGAAAAAGACGTCCAGAGCACACGGACTTAAGTATAGAACAGTAATGAATTTCCCCCAAATGTCTGTCTGTCAGCTGAAACAACTCTCAAAACCTCAAGAAGAATTCCTTTGTTTGTGCTGGGATAATACACATCTGGAAGACTTGTGTTTGACATTCCACTCAGACCACATCTGTAACAGAAGCAATGATTACTGTAAGAATACCAACTGGATTAGAAACTGGATGAAGACCCGGGCATTTGGATTAGGGTGCATGCTTCACCTCCATCTATGGAGACAGAACCTTCTCTGACATGAAGACTGAGCTTAATGAAAGCTTCAGAAGAATAATACCTTCAACCACATAAACCTTCAAACATTTCATTCTGCCTGGTGTAAGACTGCAGTACAAGCACCAAATCTGCTCAGAAATGCCCAAAAATTATTTAAAGTAGATTTTGTTTCATATAATCCCTGAGAGCAGTAAAGCAGATGGTATTATCCTCCACCTCAGTGCTACAAGATGATCAGGCTGCAGATGACAGAATTCTATAATCCATACCTGCCCTAAAGGATGGAAAAACCTGAGAAAACCAGACCTCCTGCTGAACAGTTAGAAGGTTCATCATCCTGAGGAGCTTCTTCGGGGGCAGATGAGGAGGTGTTGGTTTTGTTGGACCAGGGTGGGTGTCTTTCACAGAGCTGCTCTGACAGCACTGCTGTAACTCTGACACTGTCCTGAGTAACTCTGAACAACATGTCCAACACAAAGTTTGATGTTCCTCTACCTCATCTAGAAGCATGTTAGCAACTATTAGCATTTTTAAATTAGGGAGGAGTGTGGTATTCAATCAACTCTACTTAAATGACTCAGATCCTTAGGCAGGCAGATGCACAAGCATCTGGCTGCAGACATCAGCTGGCGTCTTTGCCGTGACAGGAAATGACGTATCCGGAAAAACAAGACATCGGGTCATTACCTTCGCCGGAAGTAGTTTGGATTTGTCGAGAAAAACCATACCGTGTCGTTTTTCTATTCGATATGTACATATTTAAGAGAAAAATTACACGGTGGGTCATTACCTTAACCAGAAGTCATTACTTTCACTGGAAGTAGTTTTTTTTTAAACAAAACTTAACGGGAAAAAGCTTTTTATTTCGTATTTTTTTTCTCTTCAGATCTGCACTGGCAAACTTTAAAATAACGTTTTTACCTACGTTGCATGAAAATTGAATATTGAATCCCTTTGTTCTTCAGACAGGGAATTTTTATGACAGTAGCACATACATATGTGTACTGGGGTACACATTGGGGTGTTTATGAATGTGGAAGAGACCCAGCATCCTGTGATGGCACTAATAACATCAAGAGATAATTAATAAAGTAATATTTAGGTAAATTTAACCCTTTACACGTGACCAGGACACTGTAATCAATTTTTGGCAAGGGAAATTATCTTTTTTTTCTTTTTTACCATTTTTGGGGTGTTTATGATGATACAGTAGACAGTATGAGTACAGTAACATCAACAGATAATGCATAAAACCCTTATTTGGTCAATTTTAGCCTCCGTGAAAATTTGAGCGATTTAATCACTTTTTGGCAAGAAAAATGCCATTTTAGTTGTCTACAATTAAATCATCAATAAAGAATTTAAAGATATTTTGAGGCGTTTCTTATAGGTAAACAGGAGGGTGTAGTCTCTATTTGGCAAGTGACAATCTTAATTTTATGTGCTGAAGTGCTTTTATCTTGTTACTTTTAAATAGAGCAACGTAATGTATAGATAGTAACCTACACAAGGTCATTAAAGCCAAAGCTTGATCAGTTTAAATACTATTTTTCAAGTAAAAATGTGCCCCAAACTAACTGTGGCTCCATGTCAAGTGGACTAAAGAAAAGAAGGGGAAAAAAATCAAATTGCTGGAGAATTGTTTATTTACATTTATACGACGTTTACGTTCAATACAGGGTGCCATTTTACATTGTTTATTTATTTTTCAGTATGAAGGCTGTAACATAAAGAAAGCCAGTTCTTACCACAAACCATCTTTCAATCACAAATATTGCAAAAAGGATTAATATATCCTCATTGTGAACGATTAAGACAAATAGCAACACTTAAAACAACTTCCGAACTGGAAAAACTAATATCCGCGATAAACATCTGTTTAAGTACCGGAAGAGGTTACCTCTGCTTTCTGAATGTCCATATAGAGCTCCGGACCCCATGTGACTCTCAGTTAGTAGACGCCATATTGGCAGGTAAAAGAAGCTAAACAAACACGGATGTAACCATGAACGTGAACGGGATCGGCTTGGATTTTACTTCGTCAGAGTTTACTTCACACTTTAAAACCGAAGAAATCGTTTTATATAGTCAGAAATTAAATAGACTAAACATCTCCGACCCTTACCGTGCCCCTGGGATACTTTTTAAAAACGCCAGAAGCTGTCGGAGCGGACTTCTTACCGGACCTGGCCGGGGAACCCCTTGGGATTTACCCGGAGGAGCTGGCTCAGGTGGCTGGGGAGAGGGAAGTCTGGGCCTCTCGACGCTTCTACCCCCGCAACCCGACTCCGGATACGCGGATGAAAATGGATGGAAAAATAACAGATTTACAGGTAAGAAGTTTAAATAGAGTGCTGTGCTGTTTGAATGTATAAACTGAACGCCAAGAAAAATCACTAGTTTGATTTTTTTCCGTGAATAAAATAAATATGTCAGGCAGGAGCGTCTCAGGATCTGTCTGAGATCTGTCTCGGTGAGACAGATAATAGCAATCCAAAGTGCTTTTTATGTGTGACCTGACAATTGATCAACCATTGCTTAAAAATTAAATACAGCTTAGCCGGTTAATTGCTGTGATCATAAAACATGGAAACGGCAGCACGCAGAAATCACGAGGCAACGTTTTACGTGACGTTTACTTGTTACTATGAGTAATAAGACAGAAAAAGCCACGCCAAAACAAGTTTAGGAAGCCCACTAAGAATCATAATAAAAACATTTAAAATAAATACCATACACAGTTGAGGAAACGTTGGTTTAAGTACCTGATATGAAACCTTTACTCTCGGGATCCCACAGCTTCATTTCAGCCCGGTCACTAGCGCGTTTTATTACAATGATCCAACGTTTGCGGCGCTCCGGATCTTGGGGAATCCTGTAGATGGCTCATTCCTTATGTCGTCCGCGTCTGTTCTGCATCCCGGGGCACAACAGGAATCTACCATATTTCCTGTCTGATTGAGTTTTCTGACAATAACAAATAGTCCAGCTGTCGGCTTCTGCCTGCCAATATGGCGCCGTTTCGATTTGAACTGTTGCATGACGGGAGAAGTGATGTCAATTCCCGGAGCTCTATTGCTAGATATGCTGAGTTTGAGGGGGAAATCCTGGGGAATTTCGTCTAGAAATGCAATTACCTAACCATGTGCGATCCCGCGGTGGCTAATCAGTTTCTGGCAGACGATCACTTTTGGGCACAACACCGGCTCGCCCACTCGCTCTCACTCCCCCGCCTGCCTCCCTCAAAGTTTTGGGACATATTATCTTTATCTGGACCCTGCTTCAGCTCCCCTCCACCTCAGGCCTGACCCACTCCCTCCTCAGCATCTACGGATCTCCTCTCTAAAGTAAGACTGTTTCAATTTGCATCAATTCCTCTCCCATTACCAGCTCCTCATCTCCCTGATCTTTATCTCCCGTCAGATTCTGCCCTTTAATGTCAGAGCTTCCTCGAGAGTGACTCTCCGTTCTCATCATTGTTTAATAAAAATTATTTTTTTTTCTCTTACCTTCGTCTCCAGCTCTGATTCTGCATGTGGGTTAGAAAACTAAACTCCAACATGACATAGAGCAGATTAAAAATGGTCAGAGTAGAGAAAAATTGGGTGTATTAGCCCTTTAGCCATTTCCCGAATCGGAAGCTAACTTTAGCCTCGTATGAAAACTAGTGATTGAAACCACTTACAAATTTCTGAAAATCTTCACTTTTTAATTTAAAAAAGGGTATTAATAATGTTTCAGTCAAGTCAGTATTAGAAATTGTGGTCTTTATCAAATCTAAATTATATATAAAGTTAATATTACTTTAACTGTTTAAACAAACCGGGAGACCGGAAAAATCAAATAGCTAAGTTAAAGCTAAGCTACAACTGCTGATAGCTTTATTTATGTAGCTTTTGTGTTCGCTTGTGAACTCCCTGCATTAGTTTTAAGACTGCGTGTTAATATTGATACAGTTAGCTATGAAACACGGTGCCTTTGTAATAATTCTCTGGTAAAGCGTTAAATGCTATAGTGCCTACATTTAAGAACTAATATCGGTTGCAACAATTAGTTAATTTCACCCTTACCTTTCCTCTTTGAAACCTGCCGAGTATGGTTGAAACAAAAGCGGTCGCCAAAAAAGACCAACTTCCGGCCGAGGTCTTTCGCTCGCCGATTTTCCGGTAAAAGTAATGACACGCCATCTTGTTCTCGCTAGAAAGTTCTTCCGGTGACACGCCAGCTGATGTCTGCAGCCAGGTCCTACTCGGCAGATGGACAGAGAGATAGATAGTTGGAGTTGAGAACCGGCTAGATATAGTCGGACTCACCTCGACACATTGCATTGGCTCTGGAACCCGAGACCTGGAGAGGGGTTGGACACTCTACTTTGCTGGAGTTGCTCCGGGTGAGAGGCGGAGGGCTGGGGTTGGCTTTTTGTTAGCCCCGAGACTCTCTGCCTGTGTGTTGGGGTTTACCCCGGGGGACAAGAGGGTAGCTTCCTTGCGCCTTCGGGTCGGGGAACGGGTCCTGACTGTTGTTTGTGCTTATGGGCCAAATATCAGTTCAGAGTACCCACCCTTTTTGGAGTCCCTGGGACGAGTGCTAGATAGTGCTCCATCAGGGGACTCCATTGTCCTGCTGGGGGACTTCAATGCTCACGTGGGCAATGACAGCTTGACCTGGAGGGGTGTGATTGGGAGGAACGGCCCACCTGATCAGAACTCGAGCGGTGTTTTGTTATTGGACTTCTGTGCAAGCCGCAGTTTGGCCATAACGAACACCATGTTCGAACATAAGGATGCCCACCGGTACACTTGGTACCAGGGCAGCCTAGGTCACAGGTCGATGATAGATTTTGTAGTCATATCATCTGACCTGCGGCCGTATGTTTTGGACACCCGAGTGAAGAGAGGGGCGGAGCTGTCAACTGATCACCACCTGGTGGTGAGTTGGATCAGATGGCAAGGGAACATGCCGCGTAGACCTGGCAGACCCAAACGCATAGTGAGGGTCTGCTGGGAACGCCTGGCAGAAGAACCTGTCAAGACGGTCTTCAACTCCCACCTCCGGCAGAGCTTTGACCACGTCCCGAGAGCAGTGGGGGACATTGAGTCCGAGTGGGCCTTGTTCCACTCTGCGATTGTCGAGGCGGCTGTTGCTAGCTGTGGTCGTAAGGTGGCCGGTGCCAGTCGTGGTGGCAACCCCCGTACCCGCTGGTGGACACCAGAGGTTCGGGGAGCCGTCAGGCTGAAGAAGGAGGCCTACAGGGCGTGGCTGGTCTGTGGGTCTCCGGAGGCAGCAGACAGGTACCGGATAGCCAAGCGGGGTGCAGCAGTGGCAGTTGCCGAGGCAAAATCTCGGGCGTGGGAGGAGTTTGGTGAGGCCATGGAGAAAGACTATCGATCGGCTCCAAAGAGGTTCTGGCAAACTGTCCGGCGCCTCAGGAGAGGAAGGCAGCAACTCGCTCACACTGTTTACAGTGGGGATGGGGAGCTGCTGACGTCAACTGAGGCTATAGTCGGACGGTGGAAGGAATACTTTGAGGAGCTCCTCAATCCCACCAATGCGCATTCCGAGGAGGAACCAAAGCTGGGAGGCCTGGGGATGGACTGTCCGATCTCGGGGGCAGAAGTTGCTGAGGTAGTCAAACAACTACACAGCGGCGGAGCCCCGGGGGCGGATGAGGTTCGTCCTGGGTATCTCAAGGCTATGGATGTTGTAGGGCTGTCATGGTTGACACGTCTCTACAACATTGCGTGGTCATCGGGGGCAGTTCCTAGGGAGTGGCAGACCGGGGTGGTGGTCCCCATCTTTAAGAAGGGTGACCTGAGGGTGTGTTCCAACTATAGGGGGATCACACTCCTCAGCCTCCCTGGAAAGGTCTACGCCAAGGTACTGGAGAGGAGGGTCCGATCGATAGTTGAATCTCAGATAGAGGAGGAGCAATGTGGTTTTCGTCCTGGCCGTGGAACTGTGGACCAGCTCTATACCCTTGCAAGGGTGATGGAGGGGGCATGGGAGTTTGCCCAACCAATCCACATGTGCTTTGTGGATTTGGAGAAGGCTTATGACCGTGTCCCCAGGGGCACCCTGTGGGGGACGCTCCAGGAGTATGGGGTGGGTGGCTTTCTGTTAAGGGCCATTCAGTCCCTTTACCAGAGGAGCGTGAGTTTGGTCCGCATAGCCGGTAGTAAGTCGGACCTGTTCCCAGTGAGGGTTGGACTCCGCCAGGGCTGCCCTTTGTCACCGGTTCTGTTCATCACTTTTATGGACAGAATTTCTAGACGCAGCCGTGGTGTGGAGTGTGTCGAGTTTGGTGGCAGGAGAATCTCGTCTCTGCTTTTTGCGGATGATGTGGTCCTCCTAGCTTCATCCAGCTCTGACCTTCAGCTCTTGCTGGGTAGGTTCGCGGCCGAATGTGAAGCGGCTGGGATGAGGATCAGCACCTCCAAATCTGAGACCATGGTTCTCGACCGGAAAAGGGTGGCTTGCCACCTCCGGGTCGGGGGAGAGGTCCTGCCTCAAGTGGAGGAGTTTAAGTATCTCGGGGTCTTGTTCACGAGTGAGGGTAGGAGGGATCGGGAGATCGACAGGCGGATTGGTTCGGCGTCTGCAGTGATGCGGACGCTGAGCCGATCTGTCGTGGGGAAGAGGGAGCTGAGCCAGAAAGCCAGGCTCTCGATTTACCGGTCGATCTACGTCCCAATCCTCACCTATGGTCATGAGCTTTGGGTAATGACCGAAAGAACGAGATCGCGGATACAAGCGGCCGAAATGAGTTTCCTCCGTAGGGTGGCCGGGCTCAGCCTTAGAGATAGGGTGAGGAGCTCGGACATTCGGGAGGGACTCGGAGTAGAACCGCTGCTCCTCCGGATCGAAAGGAGCCAGTTGAGGTGGTTTGGGCATCTGGTCAGGATGCCTCCTGGACGCCTCCCCGGGGAGGTGTTTCGGGCATGTCCTGCCGGCAGAAGGCCCCCGGGTCGACCCAGGACACGTTGGAGAAGTTACATCTCCAATCTGGTCCGGGAACGCCTTGGGGTCCTGCCGGAGGAGCTGGTGGACAAGGCCGGGGAGAGGACGGCCTGGAGCTCCCTAGTTGGGATGCTGCCCCCGCGACCCGGACCCGGATAAGCGGAGGAAGACGACGACGACGACGACGACGAGTTGAGAACCTGTGAAGTCAGTGTGATTGTGTGATAGTGCCGATCAGCACCTGCGTCCCTGTGTCTAAAAATGGAAACACTGATTTCTGAGTCATTGTCTCCGTGATCGTCTGCTGCTTCAGGTGGATTAAACTCTTCACCCAGTGGCAGGAGAACCCACAGAGAAGCTGCAACAGCCATTCAGACCAAAAGGAACATGTCAGGAGGAATACCAGGGGTGGTAATCTCAGATAAGCATCCATTTGTTTTCAGAGCTTTAGATTTTACAGCTACTGAATGCAGGTTTCCTCCCGGACGACTCTCCAATGTTCTGATGTTGTGGTTTTCTGAGGATCCAGATCTGCTGAAGTTCATTTATGGGGATCCTCCTCTTAAGATCAGCTCAGGGGCCTGACCGAAAAGAAGTAAACGGGTCTTTAAAGTTATTTTAACTTTGCCTTACACCCTTGAATCACACATATGTTACTTCCATTTAAAAGGAATGTGCGCTTCCACTATGTTTGTCACATGATTTGAGATTTTTTAGCTTGTAAATGTTTGTAATTCAAAGAAAATCAGACGTTGCATGATGTCACTGCAGAACCTCTTCCCTCCCAACGTACCAGATTTTTAGTGATTTTCTCCACATTTAATGCTTCTTCTGTTGTCCTGGAAGAATGATGAGAACCTCGTTAAACTCACAGCTGTTTTTCTCCCCTTTGTGTCTGGTTTGATGAGGCATATTTGGTGAGACAAGCATTTGCAGTTTGTTACGTCTTTTCACACAAAACCTAAAATAGCTATTGACGCCTGTTGAATATGAACACGGTCTTGGCATCAAAATGTGTCTTGACATCATGTGAAATCCATGGCAAAGCAGGGGACCCATGGACCAGAAGTAGAAGGGCATCAGGATCCCCATTGGAGTAACACGGAGTCTGGGTGTAAAATGTTTGGTAGAATGTCTGAAGATATTTATCAGAAAAACTCTTCTACCTTTCATTAACAGCATATCTAGTTCTCGTTATTTACAAATAATATTTACCCCCAAATGAGGGTTAATCGGCTAATGTTGACATCGATGTTTAAAAGTTAAAGCCTGACAGATCTATTGCTGACCCGACCCCTCTCTGGAGCCATGCAGAACTAATCCTGTTTGAAGTAACAATGAAATAACAAATCCATCTCATGCTTCTACTCCTGATTCAGTCAGAACATTATGATCACGTTTTGTTGAGGAGGGACAGGTTGTCCATGAGAAGATGAGCACCCCGGTCCAAGTACCTGATGGTTTTCCACCTGATCAGTAGCTATGTCTGAGTTGATCCTCGCCACGTTGAAGGGGACCTGCTGACTGCACATCAGCGTTAGGAGACAGAGGAGGAGTTTCTGTCTGCAGAACAAGAAGCTTTAAGACCCACCTGGATTATTCAGACAGCTTCTGCTGCTCCCGTTTCCTTTTGAAGTAACTGCTTTCTGAGCTCCAATTTGAGGAAGCCTCCCTCCTCCTGCCCTCTCTGAAATCTGGAGTTAGACATGTCTGCAGCTTCTTTCTGCACTGAGATGACAGCAGCAGACGAGATGCTGTGTACAATCTGCTGCTGATTTTGATATGAACAGAGGAGTTTTTCAGAGACCGGCTGGTGCAGACATTTCTGACTGACAGAAACAAATGAGTATCATGTTCAGTCAGACCTGTCTAACCAGTCGGGATGAAAAGATTCCAGTCGCCTGCTCTCAATTTCACACTTTTACGAAGAATCAGGACAAGTCTGTCCCTGTGGCCGAGTCCAGAACAGGTCTAAAGTAGACCTGAAACATCCTGAGAGCCGAGCTGAAGAAAACACTTCAGCATTTGGGTCGGGTACCACAATATAGATGCTTTCCAGTCCTGGAGGGCTGGTATTCAGCACGTTTTAGTGGTTTCTCTGCTCCATCACACTTGATCCAGTGGTTGAATCGCCTGTGCAGCAGCTCATCAGGCTCTGCAGAAGCCTGTTAATTACCTGCTGTTTGAAATCAGGTGTGTTGGAGTTAAAATGCTGGGTACCGGCCCTCCAGAACCAAAATTGAATACCCTAGCTTTAAGTAGATCAAACAGCACGCTATGGAGTCAGCTGATCAGTCAACACATCCTGACAGAACAGACCGATTTCAGGTGAACGTTCAGATAAAGTCTAGGTCACTATGATATTTAGTGCATTATCACTTTCTTGTTCATTTTCTCTTTCCTTTCCTCACAGTTTTTATCACTACTTTTACTTCTCTTGTTTTTATGTTTTAAAATTGTTTTTATTTTTGTTCTTGTGAAGCGCCTCGTGATTTTTATCTTGAGAGGTGCTTTATAAGATTCTTTCTTCTTCTAAATGACCTTAGGTCTGGTTTAATTCTGAGCTCTTCTCGAGAGAAAAACGATTTATGAGCAAAACAAATAAAAATAAAAAAGACAGCAGAAAAATAACCACAAGATCAAAATAAGACTAGTTTAAAGTGTTTAGGCTGTAACTTTATGAAATTATAAATGTTTTTTTAATCTGTTTGTGACTCTTTTTTATTAGTTTTAAAAGTTAAAGCTAAATGTTTCACAGGTAATCATTTTAAAAGTAAATTAGATTCCTGTAGATCAAAGTGAAATGGTTCCACTTGATGTTCCAGGACCCACTTTGGGGTCCCATTTCAAACTCTGAACCACTGGTTTTAGCTTTTAGATCTTTAGCCTAAGCTGTCATTTATTTTGGAACTTGTTGGAATATTTGGGATATTTGGGAAGTGAAGATTCAGGGCAAGTCCTGTCCCACAGACAGGGATGATGTTTTCTCCACTTCTGCTGGTTGCATTTGTGGCTGGTTAAAGTGAGAGAGGCACCATGGGTGGAGACTTATTTCAACCAGACTTCCTGTTGAAAAATTCCTGGAGGACCGGGAATGCGGCACAGAGGCTATGATTGGCAGCACCTCCACCCCCCGCGTGCACTCTCTGAGTTTCTCAGTTGGAAAAAGAGTCGTTAAAACGTGTGCGCACACTCGCACGAGCACACACAAAGAGCAGACACACCACTCAGGATAAGAGCAGACACAGAAACTGACTGCAGGAAGGAGGATATCCTGTTTACCTTGTTCATTAGAGAAAAGTGGAGGAGGACAAATTTCTGAAGGAGGCCAGCAGCTCCGAGCGCCAACATGTCATATCAACAGGTGAGTGGTTAAGTCAGGTGGAGGTGTGGCGAGACTCTGCAGGATTCCAGTACAGTGTAGCCAGTAGCACGGTACAGACGTCGTCTTGCAGCTCTACAGCAATCAGCTGCAGCTGATTCTAAATCAATGTGGAGCCGAGTTTTATCCTGAACATAGAGATATAATTACGGTTTGGGCTAAAATATTAAGTTGTACTAAACTGCCATAATAATGATTACACATGTCTACAGCACTACTAGACACTCGTCTATACAGGTTATCAGCAAAAAAGTTCATTTAGGTGTTACTCACACTTTAAGGAAGTGACAGGTCAAATTTCACCATCAATGGAGCATGTGAGGAGGACATTGCACATTTCTGATCAGACTAGAGATGAATGACCGACGTGTGTGAGAGCTGAAATCCTAATTGAGCGGCACTTTTCACAGCCTTCACACACACGATGGACGCTTTGCCTTTCTGTGGCTCCGGTAAAACCCTCTGCACAGAGGTGTGACGTGACCAGTAACACTACTCTATCCAAAACTAATCTAGAAACACAACTCATGTTTCCACACATGAACTGTGACTTAGTTAAGCCACCGGACAGAATTTAGATGGACGTTCTGTTGGGTGCAGCATGGTGGCTCAGCCGGTAGCACTGTTACCGCACAGCAAGAAGGTGCGTCTCGTCTCTGGGTAATCCGCATGTCAGATCTAAACTGTCCCTAGGAGTGTGTGTGTGACTGTTTGTCTCTGTGATGGGCAGGCGACCTGTCCAGGGTGTTCCACGCACCTCGCCCGATGGCTGCTAGAGACATACCAGCTCCTCATGACCCTGCTGCGGTAAGGAAAATAGCTGTTATGTTGGGTTTTGACAGCTGTATCTGTAATAAGGGACAAGTCTCTCAATTTTAATTTGAACAATACACAACACGTCAACTTAAATGAGCCCAAATTCAAAGTTACAGAACAAACGGAAAGGAAAGGAATTCCAGTAAGACCTAGAACACATTTACAGGAAACCGCTGGAGTTCATGGTGCATTCACCAAAACCTGCCGGTCCTGAACAGAAAGAGCAGGAACCGGCTGAGGAGCAGTCCTCTGTGGTTAGGAGCAGCGGTTTAAGATCCTGTCTGCCAGCAGCTGAGGACTCATCACTCTGAGACACTTTGAGGTCAGAATGTTTCCTTGTTCTGCGGGAATGGCCGAGCTACTGGAGAACAGAACAAAGTCCAGATGAATGATGGGTTCCTCTGACTACACCCAGACCTGGAGAAGGACCTGCTTCTTCACCTCTTTGAAAAAATAAAAATAAAACTGACCTCTCAGGACCTGACCTGTATAGTCTGTTGGCGCAAAGCCTTAAAGTCTTAAACATATTCATCAAATTAGAGAATCCTCTACTTGAAAATGACCAAAATACCCAGAAATCCTTGTGGATCTGCAGTTCAACCTCATTCAGAATGAGCAAATGGTGATTTAACACTATTTACAGAAAAGCTATTAAGTTAGAAAAATACAATGGTCCTTTTTTAGTACAATAATATAAAAAATAAAATTCTATTTTCACCAACCAGTCACATTTTGATTACTTTTTAAACAAATCTACAACCTTGTGATGGGAATGTTTTTTTTCAGTAGAAGATAACGAGGATGCCATGATTCATCAAAGGCTTTTATTTAATTTAAGACTGAATTGGGTCCCTTTTAGCTAAAGTAATAGGACATAAATACATTTTAGGCCATTAAATCCTTTGTGATAAGAGTAGATAAGGGTAGAAAAATGCATGGACAATAGTTTTATAATTCTATCACAACCCTTTGAATCATAACAGAATTGAATAGATGGGAATTAACATTCCCATCCCGGCTCAGTGTTGAAATTTCCTAAATGAATGTGTTGAACAAGTAAAATTGGATGTCTGATGTTTTATTCTGGGGACTTAATCATGACTAAATGTTTGTGAGGATTTTTATGCATACGTGTTGGTACCCAGTACTACTGGACCTGTGTTTCCATTTCATGGATCAGCTAAAAGAAAGCTGATGTTCCCAGAACTGTAAAAGCAGAAGATAAGTTTCTTTTTTTTAAGTTTTCTGAAAAGCGGGTTTCTTGTTTTAAAGCAGATGACATTAAAGAACTGACTGTAGTAATTATTTAGTGGCAAAAATAATTTGGATGCATATTTTTGGATTTTGGTCAAAAGATGGAGAACTGAGAAATCATGACATCAAAAGTAAAAAAGGTGGTGGATTAAGTCACTGTGGTGTAAAGATTTTACCCCCAATTCCATCTAGTTCGTTTTTGAAAGGGACAAATTATGTCATTTTTTCTTAAAGACCAAGTTCACTATTTGTTTCAACATATTTGCTGTGGTCTCTAGTATAAATCAATGCCTTGTCAGTCAATCTCTGACTCCAGATCAGAGGGTAGAAGGATCTGGAGTCTTACTTCCTGATATTTGGACATCTCGCCTCTGATTGGCTAACAGCAATGTGGTTATCACTGACTCTGCTTGCTCTGCCATGTTGATGTTTTATCTCCACAAAGGACACCAGCCTGGAGGAGTTCTGCCATGTTGTGGAGTTGCTAATGCTAACAGATTCTACTAGCCGAGACGTGCTCTGCTCTCTCCTGGACGCTAAACCAACAACAGCTGTCCCAAATCTCCCAAAAAAGCAAAGGTGGGTGAGGCTATAAATGTAAATTTTCAATGAGATGTGCAATTGAGTGACTTTTCTAATCCAAGCATTACCCCGTCTATTATCTATTGACAGCTAATGCAGGAAACAGGCCTAAAAGATAATTTTAAGGTTTAATCACGTTTGGAGTGTTTATAGAGGCAGTAGAGATTACATGGCAGCACAAAAATATGCAAAAGGTGAATATGCATCTTGTGTCTCCTTTTTAAACATTCTGATATTATTGCTTTAATTAGTGGGGAAGTTTTTCTTACTTCTGTGCAGGGGCAGCGTTAGGCCCGGCTACTTGGGCTGGAGCCCCGGATGTTTTATGAAAAGCCCCGGATCTAAATCGTGGAAGTAACATGCAGTACCAAAGTCCAACAGAGAGGGAGCAGCTGGCAGTAGTTTGTATACAGCCTGCCCGAGCCTCCACCACTGAAGAAGAAGCCCTTCAGCAGCCGGCTTCTTCTGCAGTCTCTGCCTGAAACGCATGAGTGAAGATGGACATAAGGACGTTTTTTAGACCAAAAGTACAACGACAGAACCCCAGCTTTGATGAGACTGGTGTTGACTCAGGTTTGTGAGTCTTATCTGAAAATATTTGTTGTGCTGCTGGTTTGCCTAAAGTTAGCTTACTATCAAGTAAAGTTGATGGAGAAAGAAAGGGAATATTTACTATCATCTCACACTAAACACTAACAGGAACAATACTCTACCCTGAATATGCTTAATATGTAGCTTCAGATTAAAAATTATGTGGTACAAGACAACTATATATGATGTTGACTAGTGCATGTCACGTGTGTGTGCGTTTGCGTATGTGTGTGTTAAGCCCCGGATCTTCTTCAGTCCTAAATCCGCCCCTGCTTCTGTGACAAAACTTACTCCTAGACAGCTGTGAATCTTGGTGTGTGTGTGTGTGTGTGTGTGTGTGTGTGTGTGTGTGGCTCAACAGAGAACTATTTAGTTTCAGACTGAATAAATCTGCTGTGTCGTCTGAAACCCTGTGGTGCTCCTGTAGGGCTGGTTATTTGATCCACACTCAACTCGTGTACTTGGAGAGGAGGTAGGGGAGGTTAGCTAAATAGTGTAGCACTCTCGAGCATCAGGGCAGGCTTTGTCCAAGAAGATGTTGAACTCAGCTGATGAGTTGGAGTAACCAAAAGAACACCTCTGGTAAGCTGGCTAAGAAACTTTTGCCAAAGTGGTCAGGCCCATACCTGATAACTGCTAAGCTCTCTCCAGTCGTTTATCAGATCAAGATTACCCAAACAAACAAGGAGCCCGTCTATAAGTGGGTCCACAGGGACAAAATCAAACCGCACAAGGGTTCCACTAATTTGGACAATGCTACCACCAACAACTTACCGACTTCGAAAGGGGGGTGGTTTCATACCTCGTCGGTTCCATAGTTCTCTATTTCGAGTTACACAAGTTTGTCTGTTTGTGTGTGTGCATGGTTCTTTCCTGTTTATACATGACGTGCAGACTTGGGTGATTTGAGATAGTCATGCTGTGGGTTCCTGAAGTCAGGTAATCAGTAAGTTAACAGTAATGGGTTTAATTTCACATACTGTTGTGTTATCCAAATTTGTTTATTTTTACTAATCTTAATTCCTTATGGGGTATATTTACATATAGGTTGATTACTAACCTCACTGATTTACATTTTAGTGCTCTTCGACACTCATGTCTATCTTTTTATATTATTTTACCTACAGTTGATTAAGTTTTAAAAACTTTATGATTAACTTTGTTAATTTACCAGTAATGGGCTACAACCATTTTTGCCCATCATTTTGATGACATTTTTACTTAGTGTCGTGACTTCTCCTATACATATAGTATAGGGTTTTGTTAATTTGTCCTTTTACACCACTTTTCCAGTACACGTAGTGTATTGCATTCATTTCTTCACTTGAACTCTGTTCACATAATTGCTTCACATAGTACATACAGGTACACATAGTGCCAGGTTTATTTTTCTTTATTGATTTGCATCAGGCGCCATCTTGTTGCGTCTACATTGAAGTGCCCTGTGTTGTGCTTTCTCTCCTCTACTGAGTTTCGCCAATGATCCTCGATTCCTGGGTTGGCCTATGATTTGTCTTCGGATCCTACTGCTGCTTGGTGTTCCGGCTCGTTGGACCTGGATGTCCGTGGATTCCGGCTATTGCTGCTGGGATGTTTCGTTCGTTGGGACCGGATCCGCTGCCTGCTCGTCCTCTTCCTATTCTGGATTACGCTAAGTGCAATTACAAGGATCAAATTACTGTTGACTTATTCCCCTCCTGAGGATATATTCATGATTTGCTGACTTTTGATAAACCGCCTTGAAAGGATTTACCCTCTTCCGAAGGAAATTATATACTTTTGGCCTCTGCCTGGGAAATGACATCTTGCATTCTCGACGGAGACCCTCCAGGCCTCTGTTGTTCAATGCCAGGTGGTCTCTGATGGACCACCGTGCCCTTGAAAAGGGGGGATATGTAGCGTGATGAATTGTCCATCTTTGACCAAAAAAGCCCTGCTCTATTTGCTCTGCCCAAGCAAAACCATAAGTTTCTGACACATGCCTAATATACAAGATATGGGCCAAGGCCACTCATGCTCTGTGCTCTTATCTAAACTCTTGCTTCCTCGGACAGCACAAGAAAGAAGTAAGAAGTCGAAGAACTCTTTCTCTTTAAATAATAATCAAATAACTTTGTTTGTCCAAATAATCATGTGAAGCTCAATGTTCAATCAATTTGTGTAATAAGAATATTAATTACTTGATATTATAATCCTATGATAGTATTTTTAATAAGTAATATAACTTTAAATATTTACACTAGACTGATCACACGTAATGCTAAAGTCACATGACACATTTCCTTTTTCTGATCCAATCAGAACATTCCAGATCTGACGCGAGGTGTGGTTTTGTTGGTGCTTGTATAATCCTCTTTTGTTGTCAAATTCTGATTCGACAGTAAATCAAAACATCCAAATTATAAAACTATGCCCCACGTCATCTTAACTTGAGTTCAAAGCGTTCTAGAGAAGTTATCGGAGTGGCCAATCCGTAACTTTCCTCTTTAAGCCGAAAGAACCTAACGACATGCTGGATTAAATCTGTTGCATGTTCCACCTGCTGCAATGGTTCCTTCAGAATAAAAGCTGAACCATCACGACCCCCTCAGGGTCTCACTGATGCCAATAAACTGTTGTGACCTGGGAGTAACTCAAGACTGGATGGGTCAGCAACCGCTGCATATCTACAGGCGTCGGTTCCAAGAGGGTCCAAGCTGGATCCCGACATTCTGAATCTAAATGGGGGCTTCCGTTGGGGTACGTAGATCGACAGATGGCGTCTCAATGAGTGTTATAATCTCCAAACCAAAGCTTAGAGCGAAACACCCTTTCACTCCCACTCTGAACTAATAGTCTCTCTGGATTTGCTGGTTCTGAACATATTTCACACACACACCATCCTCAGTCTTACTCCACCTTAGTTACATCATACACATAGTGTTTAAAGTTAGTCTTGTTTAAATAGTTTAGAAATAAATCTTCTTAAACTTTAAAACTTGACTCTCTCTCTTGTCTCTGGGTTAATACGGTTATCTAATCCCCGCAATAAAAAGTTCCGATCTTCTGGTTAAGGAAATATTCAAAGATCCACCAAATTGATTTCATATTTCCTATGGAATCTCACATTTTATGGGTCATTACTTAAGATGTAACTAACAAATCGTTAAAATAGTGAAGGTTTGTTGGTTTGATTCCTTCATCAGATCATCAGAAACACATTCAGAAGAGAAATTCAGTCTCTAAGCAGCAGTTTGTTTCCCATGAAACCTTAAGGTTGGTGAGTTAAAAAGCAGACTTACGGAGGGAGTGCCACTCATCCTGCCTTATGGTCCTGGTGATGTTGTAGGACAGGTTTTTGGGGATTGCAGCAGACGAGTAGTGGTACTTGATATTGGAACATCTTGCAATTGAACCTATACAGAGAAAGCAGAAATTATCTTCTAAAACATTTGAAGTTAACGTGACATATTTACACGAGAGTCAGTCCAGGTTAGTGTTCACCATCTGTGGTCCAGTCTGCAAAACAGCTGGTTTGGTTCACACTCCTCCAGAATCAGTTAATTAGAATAGGCTGTACAGAAACATGTCGTCATCTACTCATGTAGCAGATCATAGGTCCTGAACCCAGCTCTTCCTGCAGATTATGACAATGCTTTCTAGGTCCAAGGAGACTTGGACTTAATCCTGAACCACCAGGGTCTGACCTGTGTTTGCACAGCTCAGTATAAGACTCATGTTGATTATTGACACTCGTTTAATATTTTATTTTTAAAAAGATATTTCCTCTGAATTATCAGAATGTTCAGACCAACTTCCTCACACTGATTCAACATCTTCCCTGTGCTCACACCAGACGTTCTCATGCAGAGTCAACATGAACAAACAGATACTGTATGGAGCAAGATCAGAAGAGCAGCAACACCAAGGTTTTCACCTCACTCAGGACATGGTGACCTAGAAACAAAACCTCTGACCAGGTGGAGCAGACTCTCATCTCAACAGGGAACTGCTCAAGGTCATGTTGAAGGTCACAGATTAAAGAACACAGCCACATGATCTGCAAGTGGCAAACATGAGAACCTGAGGTTCCTAAACCAATCCCCTCGTCTCATTGAGGTCATCTCGAGATCCAGACCATAAACATCCTAAACCAAATCAGAGCAGGCGTCCAACCTGCACTGGGAACGAGCTGGTACTCATTAAAGAATTTCTCTTAAAGGCCATCTTTCATGTTCTTTAAAATGGCAAAAACAAAAGCATAATCTAATGTAAAAAAGCTACTGTGGTTATACTCCCAGGTTTCCATACAACTAGCCTAGCAGGTGTTTAAAAATACTAAATAAAGGAATGAGAGCAAGCACCCCCCCAAAAAACGCGCGGTTTTAGAGTCACGTGACGTGCCCACAGGTAAACGCAAAGGCAAACGAGAGGACAACAACAAATCGGTCATTTTTAGTTGCTGAGGTAAAACCAAGTAAACTAGTTCAAATATGGTTAACGTTTGTGCATATGGGGGTTGTACAAACTCCAGTTTGTCTGGACATCGTGTTTTCCAATTCCCAAAGCAGAAAAACCCAGCTTTCCGTGCTTGGGTGAGATTTGTTGGGGTAAAAAGGCAGGATTTTACCAGCAGTAGTCTCGAACAACTCCGTGATTTGTGGTGTGCATTTCTGCGAGGAAGATTATATCGAGGGAGACTTGATTGAACACAGGATGGGGTTCAGAAAAATGGACAAAATCAGACTGAAATCCACTGCAGTACCATCGATACATGGAAAAGGCAACAAGGGAGAAGGACCGGGAGCAGCCGCGCCCGGAACGACAACAACTATGGCGGCTCCTTCCAGCAGCAGGAGACTCAGGAGCTACACACAGGTCAGCGACTCACAAGCTGGAAGTAGCCAGAGTACAGTAAGTGTTGTTTAATTTCTAAAAACCGTTCATGACAAAAACATTCTATGATAGAAATGTGTTTATACAAATAATGTCTATATTTAGCCCTGTTAGGCTGTAATTGCGCAGCTAAGTGAGATAAACTGCCCCACTTCATCCTTGCGTAACAAATACATTTTCTCTATAATCACGGTGAGCAGAAAAATAACTGACACGGTGATTCTGGTTAAAATAATAATTTGAGCTCCACGAACAACCCTTGCTTGCCTCCGGTTTCAACCAGCTGCTTCACCAGTTCATAACGTGATTTTGTACAGCTGTATTCACTTGAAGGACTCGCGCTAATGTTTGTGTACATTTTTTGTCTTTTAGAAAACACTCAAATATTTCCTACTTTAGTGTAGTTTCCAGGTGTTATTTTGAGATTCATGCCAGGCTATTTATCAGGGCTTACATCCCCATGCAAGGCCAGATTAACCATATGGGCAACTGGGCAATTGCCCAGGGGCCCACGAACTCTAAAGGGCCCAGGCCCAGGGCAGCAAGGACACGAGTAAAATACTGTATCTGTAATCTCCCGCTTTATATTAAACTAGGGTGACCGTACGTCCTCTTTTCCCTGGACATGTCCACTTTTCACTCTCTGTCCGGGCGTCCGGGGGGGGGGTTCTTGTACTGATGAAAATGTCGGGTTTTTCATCCAGGAGCAGGGATCGAATTATGGGGGAGCTGGATATCCTACACATCCAGGGGAGCCGAAAAAAGTTTTCTACCCATATCACATCATTCATGGACTCTTTTGAGCAGAAAGCGACAGAGGAATGATCGTTGGTGTGCAGCGCTCCAGGCAGCTGCGTCCAGCGCAAGGTCCATTCTCAAAGTGGTGCAACCAAAAAACTATAATTAACACACGATCGTTCATGTCCGCACATGTTCTCTACTTTCTGTCTTATTTGTGCCTGAAGCGCTCTGCTACTGCAGAGCTCATCACCTGTGCTGCGGTGATTTCACCTCACTGACGCAGCATCTAAACGCGCTCTCCGCTTTGCGGTCAGGAGATCCCTTTGATCTGCTCAAAAGTAACTGATGAGGTGAAAAAGTAAGAATCCAGACAGCAGTTTTTCTGGAGAGTTTAGAGGAGATGCAGGAAGATGAGAGACAAACAGGACAGGAAAATAGTTAAATAAAAACAAGAAAACAAAACAAAGTGTTGAAAAGTAAAATGTACATATATTTGTGTCCACTACACGTTTTTACCTGTATAAAGCAATACGTTATATACATGTAATATTTGTACATTTGATACAATTCAGATCACCTTCAAAACTCAGTCACACACCCAGAGCCGTTTCAAGGCATTTTGGGGGCCAAGGCAAAATACAAGAGCAGGAATGACATAATTTAATGATTGTTTCAAGTCAGTGGACTACAAGCAGCAAATACTAACATTTTCCTGTTGGATTATGTACAAAGTAATAGTTTCTGAGCCACACTAATCCAGACTAGGCCACTGAAGCCTTTGTAGTGTCCAGCTTCATCTGGGAAGGCTGCTCTGATGGCGTTCACCACACAAGATGGCAGAGGTTTGCGGATGTGTCACCCAGTGATGCCATGTGTCCATCGGATCATCTGTCTATAGGCAACATGACGATACTGTCTGCAAAATGAAGTGGAATTGTCAGCAATGTTAAAGATTTGTCTTTTGTTGTTAGCAGGAAATTTTTAATGACTATTTTCAGCAGCATTTTGTCAAATATAGATGATGACAGTGATGCACTGTTGCTAAACTTTATACTTATGACATTAGTGGATCAATATGCTCTTACTCATTGAACTGCAGATGTAGGGGTCCATGTTGCCCCTTAAATGTTTGATAAGCTAGCATCAACACAAAAGGATTCAAGCAGCAGCCCTCAAATCCAGCATGGCCCGTTAAACAGAGGAGATGTGGTACTGGTGGGTCCAGAATCAACAAGAGCTCCCTGAATGGTTCCAGTTCCTGATAACAAATGCTGTGAATAATGCTGTCCATTGGCCCACACCGGCCACACCAACACCTAATATGCAGTAAAAAAAAAAAAAATAAATAAAAATAAATAAGCAAATGAAATAAGAGAATGATCATGACTGAATCTTATAAGATGTCATGACAGAAAACTTTATCCCAAAGAGCATATGGCCAATTACTGTCATTCATACAACAGAATAAGTTACTTATTGTTAAAATGTCAAATTAATTAAGTAAATCTACAATAGGTCACAGTTTTACGGTGGACTTTTTGGGACATGAGATCTGCAACGTTTCATTTGTACAAACAAAATCCCAAACTATATGAAAAGGTTTGAGGGGGGATTATGAATAATCTCATCAGCCTAGAATCTTTTTTGCTGAATCACAAGGATATTTTCGCATGGAAGGCTTACCAGGCTAGGCTAATGTAATAACAGCTAATTTAACAAAGGGGTGCTAGGGCTATGAGGAACCTTGACCCAAACTTTGTATAAATTAACCATTTTTAATTTGAATTTAGTATTTCTTTAAGTTATGTGGCTAGGTATTTGATGTAATCTGTCAGGACATTTTCTGTCGAAATATCTTTAAAAATAAAACATGCTCTTACCAGTTAGCATTTCCAAGTCTGTGTGCATTTTGAAGATCCCACATTTCTATAGCTCTTCTTTCACCATTTAAATGACCTGTTTTGCCTGTTGTCATCCCCTCTTGCTGCTGGCTCAAAACTGTATGGCTGTGCACCTTCAGTATTATAAATAACTGTAAATTCATGTTCAAATTCTGACGCCTCGTTCTGCTGCTGTGAATCCATTGCTTAGTAGAGTCGGAAACGTTTTCCTCCGTGTGCATCACTTCCGGTTTCCAGCTAGAGGCGCCGCTTTAAACCGGATTAGCTAGGTAAGCAGAGTTGGATCATTAATAGCTCATTTTATTTTCAAATATCTTCCTTTTATTCAATGAAAATAAAAAGTTTAGGCATATTACGATATAAGCACTTCAACGTGTGTTTAAAATGAAAGACGGCCTTTAAGACATAAGCCTTCTCCACGACTACAGGACCAGAGAGCCACAACCCCATGGCCACCTGGTTTGGTGTTCCAGGACCTGGACTAGAGCCACAACTCTCCTCCTAGATCTGCCAGTTTGTGTTGACTCCAGTGTTTCCCAGAGACTCTGTGGTCTCCATGTCCACACAGTAAAGATCTAAGATTCTCCTTTCTGGAGGTGACGGGTGATCGTTACACCTGTTGGAGCCTTTTTCAACAACCAAAGACAACGAGTCAAGGTAGAGCTAAGACTTTCCCTGACAATAGGTCTCCAATTGGCTTTTAAACCCAATTTTATCGTTTCCATTCAAGACAGTATTCAAAAAGGTTAAGCGATAGGAATTAGTTTTACTTAACTGTCAAAGCTGTTTCCAGAGCAGATTCATCACTTTTTATGTACATGAGTTCATCTTATAATCCTCACATTAGTTTAGACAAGCATTGGGTCAATTATACATTAAAACCTATCCTGTCTGAGGCTCACCATTTAGATCTTCCTCATTCTCCATCAGGATCAAAACAATGTGAGAGAAGGAATTGTTTTATTGAACGTTTAATGGATGACAAGGCAACTGGAGAAGAACCAGCACTAAGCAAACATCACCATGACACACACACACACACACACACACACACACACACACACACACACACACACACACACACTCACACACACACACTTCTACTGCTGCAGCAAAGTTAAGAGAATAAAAAGCATTTACCATCTCAATGTTTCTGTTTTAATGATATAGCCCACCTTTACCCTCTGGAATAGGTAAGGACTCCCTAGACTCTATAATGTAGCATTAAAGATTCGAATTCCCCTTTAAAACACTGTACCTCAAATCCTTCGTATTTCTACATACTTTGAGTACAAGTTCCCTTTAACTCACAACATTTTTCTCCTAACACAATTACCAAACGCAGTTAAATTTAAACTAGTAATTTACTGAATTATTAGTTTTGAACAACATTAAAAAAAAACAAATACATTCAATCAATAAACTCAAACTTCAGTTATAACTCAAATATGTGAGGGGCTCATCACACACACAAGCACACTAGCCAGCTTCCACAACTATAGAAAACCTCAAAGTTGCAGACCTGAGTGACGCTAGGGAGCGGTGAGGCCCAAAACACAATGGCCACTTCACTCTCAATAGAGCAATTAAACAAAAAAAGGTACCTGAATTGGTAGCTCAACATTCTCAAACTCACAACAAAATGCCTTTCTCTGTGGCCTAGTGGTAGATGCCTTTCTCTGTGGCCTAGTGGTAGATGCCTTTCTCTGTGGCCTAGTGGTAGATGCCTTTCTCTGTGGCCTAGTGGTAGATGCCTTTCTCTGTGACCTAGTGGTAGATGCCTTTCTCTGTGACCTAGTGGTAGATGCCTTTCTCTGTGACCTAGTGGTAGATGCCTTTCTCTGTGGCCTAGTGGTAGATGCCTTTCTCTGTGACCTAGTGGTAGATGCCTTTCTCTGTGGCCTAGTGGTAGAGTGTCCGCCCTGAGACTGGGAGATCAGGGGTTCGAGCGCAGCTTGTCTGCAGCTCACCGCTCCCCCAGGGGATGGGTCAAATGCGGAGAATAAATTTCGCACACACACACCTGTGTGTGTGACAGCTAATGGGACTTTAACTTTGGGACTTAAACTTTAACCAAATAGTGATGGGAATTCCGGCTCTTTTTAGAGAGCCGGTTCTTTTGGCTCAGCTCACCAAAAAGAGCCGGCTCTTTTGGCTCCCAAATGGCTCCTCAGATTTTCTGTTGCGTAGAGTACATTTATAACCAAAATAATGCTAACTATATGTAAAATGATTTACTAATGTAAACAAATGCAATATATCAAATATTTATCATTTCTATGGATTTAATAACTGAACACTTTAAGAAATCTTCACTTTCCGACTGCTGGCGCTCATTTTCTCACCATCTTCGTCGCACTCTCCTCTCTATCTCGCTCGCCTTTTTCCTCCTCCTCATTCCCTCTCGTCTATCTCCACCCGCATGTGCTCTGCTGTGTGTCTGAGTCTGATCCTCCCTCTTCCCCGTCCCTACTGCTCTGTGTGGACAGTCTGGTCACACAGTTACACATGTTGACCAATCGCCTGCAGTGTTCACCAAAGCAAGAGGGGAGGGGGAGAGGAGGGGACGGCTCCCAATGATGAGCCGGCTCCCGTCGTTCACTTCAAAGAGCCGGCTCTTAGAGCCGGTTCGTTCGCGACCGACACATCACTACAACCAAACCCTTGGGAAACTGGCGCCAAACCGTGTCCCGTCTGCTGGTCCAGGTACAGGCTCACACTTCCAACGAGCGATGTCCGGGCAAAAAGCACAAAAAATATTACAAGGTAATCCAAAGGCAGTCTCTAGCAGTCAGTTAACACGCCACTCACGACTTTTCTTCACCTCCAGGCCGGAAGAATGAAGCGGTAGTCTCCACAGTTAGCTGAATTAGCTTAACAATGCTCCGAGTGCTACTTTCACTTAGCTAGTGAAAGCTAACTGTCCGCTAAACTGCTTCAAAGTACTATTGCAGATCAAACGTCGAGCTAAAGTGTCCACAAGTAGTCCAGGAACCATTAAACAAGCATACATTACCGGCCATTAAGTCAAGAATCCGGAAACTTATTTAAATTACTATGCTTCGGACATGTGCGTCTTTTTTCTCCCGTCATACTCGCCAAGCTTTCTCCTGCTCCTCCCCCGATCGCATCTTAGCACTTCCTTTTTCACAATAAAACCAAAATAAAGTACATTAAAACGTGTTAAACATTGCTTGCTTTTAACTTATACTTAGGCACTTCTTAACAGTTTTAAACTTCACCACATACATGAAATACAATAATACTTTTAACATTTAATGAACTCTAGCTTTTATCCCTTTTTAAACTGGAACATGCTTTCTGAACTACATTAATGCACTAACATGTTTGTCCGGGTTACAATGAAGTCAGTTTAAAACTCCAGAATGTTCTAAAGAGAACCCATGGATTAAAGCTAAGCACCAAGTCCCTCTGAAACAAACGAGGCTTCAGGGCTCCAAGGTAGACCAGCAGCACCAGCAAAGTCTCCAAAAGCTGATCCTCTTGCTCAGGAAAAGCAGCAGTAAGTATCAGTCTTCTGCAAAGTGAGCTGAAGACCTTGTTGAGGGTGACCTGGTGTCAAAAAGGACAGTAAAGAAGCCTTTTCTGTCCAGGATAATCACCAGGAACAGATTGATTTATTTGCTTATCGGTCCAGGGTTTGGACTGCTGAGGACTGGGAGAAAGTCAATTTCTCAGATAAATCAAAACGACCATCAGTCTTGTGTCCCACCAACACTGAAGCCTCCTGAGATCAATCATGTTTGGATATGCTTCTCAGCCATAGGAGAGTGGGCTTTCTCACAGTTTAGTCTCAGAGCAACCTTGAATAAATAACGGTACCTAAACATCTTCCCGGAGGAGCTACACTCAACCAGCCTAGAACAGTTTAGGATGAACAATGTATCTTCTAACACAGTGGAGCACTAGGCCTTAAAGCTAAGATTTTAATCCCATGTAGAACCTTTGGTCAATCCACAAGAGGCAGGTGGACAAACAAATACACAGATTCTAATAAACTCAGAACATTGATGATGAAGTCAGGATCTGGACAAGAAGTTGATTGACAGCACGTCAAGATGAACTGCAGAAGTTTAGAAAAAAAAGGTCCAACACTGTTTTTGGATCAACTTCTTTTAATTGTCAAAAAGCCTCCCGAAACGCTGTCATTCTACTTCAGTAACCATAGAAACATCTGTCAAAATTTTGGCCACCTCTGTACAAAATCAGGCCCAGAGAGTCTGACCAATCAACCAGGTAACCAGAACGCCATTCAATCAACCCACAAACAAACGAGCAAACAATTAAGAGCGAACTAACCAACCAACCAAACAAACAAAAGGAAATGTACTTTGACCTGTGACCTCCTGAATTCTTGGAGCTTCAGTAACGTCTGAGAAAGCCTGATTTCAAACCTTTGGTCTGCCCCTTCCTGGGTGGACCGGATCCTGCTGGTGCTGAGTGGGGCTTATTATTGCTGCTGCTCTCCTAAATGGATTCCTGGCTCAGTCATTGCATTCAAATTGCCCTTCAGCCTTCCGTAAACAGCATTTCCTCTCCATTACTGCTGGTGATTGGAAGTGATTGCTCTAAATGTTTGGAGCTGCATGTTTATATGCACATGTTTTCACGCGAGTGAATCACATTTAGAAATGTGCATCATGCTCAGTGAAAATGTTTATTTTTGGGACTAGTTAATCTTAGGGAGGTGGCCGTCTAATCCATGGGCGTGTATTCTTAAATGTTCTAGAAAAAAGTGTTCTTCGCTCTCGGCATGAGACATCTTGCCTTTTTACCTGTGTTATGTCTGACTGACTTTTCTCCTGTTTGAGTGAATGAGTGAACAGTAACTCTAACCCTTGTGTTTTATACATTAATAATATATTTCCTGCCTGTAATCTGAGACTGGATTCAGTTCAAGCTGAGAGACCTCCCTCTATCTTTCTGTACCAGTCTAACCAGTGCTTTAAATATGTTACTGGTAACTGAAGACATCTCTGGCCTCAACAAGCCACACTGCTGTCCTGTGCTTCTCATAAAGAAACCATACATACATTTAGAAGAGGTTTTTAACATTCATTCTAATATTAATTCTAATATTTTCCTAGTTGTAGATGGATGGCTAAATAGCCTCGGTCTGGAGAAACAGAGATGGACTTGCTAAGTAGCTTAGTGACATGACCAAAGTGGTTTACTGTCATTTTAAAACAACTCTAATCAGGTTTCAAAGCAGTCCATGAAAAACATTTCCATAGAGGTGATTTTCATATTACACAGTTAGCTAGGAGCACAGATAGCGTTGGTGAGCTGTTGCACTTCCAGGTCTTCCAGAGTATTATTGTGTTTCTGACACAATAACTGGAAAACACCAAACTGATGCAAAGGTCTAAATAATGGCTAAATCAACTCGTTTTGAACTGGAAATGGGATAAATGCATGGAGGCACTTCAAGGTTCTGGATGCTGTTTATAGCTACGGACCAGCAAACCGAGGCAGGCCTGGACTCAGACTGCGAGTGTCATGTGAAGCTGGAACCTGTGGTAAGCATTTTGTTTTTATCTTTAGCTCTGCAGACCAATAACTGCAGCACAAGTATACCGAATGGTTTCACAGCTTAATTATGAAGTCGTGCATGACTGCACGTTTAATCCCACCTGTCAAGTGACAGCCCTAACTGCAGTAGAAACGCTTGCCTGAAATATCAGACTCATACCAGTCCACGCCAGCCGATGGTGACCCGCCTTGCCCCGCCCCAAACCCAGTGGCTGAATTGAGGCTTTCACTAATTAAAACTGTTCCAGATGTGGGGAAAACAGACCCAGAATGGGCTGACTACCATCCCAATGTGAAGACCCAAAGTCACGACCTTCCAAGGAAATAGTAAAAAAGTTAAATTTAGATAAATAACTTTTTACAGATCCAGCTACAGCGTTTATTCATTTCATTTTTCTCCAGTTTGTAACAATCATAACAACTACTATAGAATAAGCATTTTGAAACTTTTTCATACAGCTGTTTTAGATCAGATGTTTCATACAGATGTGCAGCTACTGGCCCAGATGTGTCACACTGCGCCGTAGCTGCTGTAGAAAGTGAGATGCAGAGAAGCAACTAAAATATACATGGGGTCTGAGATGATCAGGCTACAACCAACAGGTGTCAGGTGGTCCTGGGTTACAGGATCTGTGCTCTCCAAACGCTTTTATCTATCGAAGACACGCTTAGAGAAAAGTTTCAGACATGTTTCTCTGCTCCGTGCCCTCACTTTGACTCGTTTAGAGGTCATATGACAGAGGAGACACCCTACTGTTGATGTCTACTGTTAATGTCTACTGTTAATGTCTCAAAGCCAGGAGATAAACAGACAGGTATCTGAACCTGCTGGGACAGAACCTGGACCAGAGGGTGCAGGAGAACGTTTTGATCACAGTATTGTTTTGCTGCTGATGGATAAGTAATGAGGATCTGATTGCAACTGGAAACTAGAACCAACTTAAAAAACTTCAGCTGGTGCATCTCAGCTTCAGAGTGGTTCTTCCTCCTGACTGGTGCAACACCTGTTAAAAACATTTCAGCAGTCGTGTGTGTGAATTACGGTATTCGCCTTATTTCTCGACCCATGTTGCCTCATTGGCACAACCTTTGGTGGGGGAACTTTCATAAATAAATGGGGAAGTTTTTTTCCCCAGATACTAATTTGACTATTTTAAGGTTCATTATCTACTGATATCAAGTCGTAGTCTGACACATTACTATCAGCATCAACAGCCTTCAGGAGAGACAAAATCCTACCATTCTTGATATGCAGCTGAGGGTGACATAGAGTCTCTCTGAGGGCCAAAAGTGGCCTTGCAGTTTGGACATGCCTACTGTAGGGGATCACAGAGCAGGGTGACAGTTTTGCCTCATTATTCCTGCTAACAGACATCTTATCATGACCAGTCTGTTTTACAAACAGCTTTAAACAACAGTTGGTGTTAGGAAACACTCTTTACTGATGTCTGATTGCTATTTGTTAAATACAGCTGGAGTTTCACACAACTGTTATCCTTAAATACCAGCTGGAGACCACGGAGACCAAAAAATATCTTGATGTTTGGCTGGAACCTGATTTATCCTTTAAAACACAAATACAATCAACTACAAAAAAATTCAATTCTCGTCTTAAAATCCTCTATCAGTCTGTTAATTGTTTAAACTTTCTGGTTAGGAAAAGAATCGCCACACAGCTGCTTCTGCCTATTCTGGACTGTGCGGACATTATCTATCAGAACACATCATCCTCCTGGTTGCACTCTATTGATGTTGCTTATAATAGTCTCTGTCGTTTTGTTCTTCGTTGTCCATTTAGGACACATAGAAGTGTGATGTCTCGACAGTTGTCCTGGTTCGCACCCGCTGTCAGGAGACAGTTTCACTGGTTTCAGTTCATTTTTAAAACCTTTTACTTAAATTATCTGGATAATCTTAAAATACATTTAATTCCCTATAATTCACTTTACAGCCTGCGGCATAATGACCAGCTCTTTTTTGTTGTTCCTAGAGTGAAAAGAGAGGTAGGGAAACATGCTTTTGGTTTTAAGGCTCCATGTGATTGGAATAATCTTCCTTTATCTATTCGTTGTTTATCATCATTCACAAGTTTTCGAAGGGCTCTGGTCAACTATCTTCAGGAATAATTGTCTATGTTACTAATTGTATTCGTTCAACTGGCTGTTGCTTTTGTTTTGTCCTTTTTAGTTGGGGTCCTGTAGTGTGGGGTGAAGTATTGTGAGCCTTTGAGTGTGTGTGTGTGTGTGTGTGTGTGGGGGGGGGGGGGGGGTCTGTTAATGATTGTTGTGATGTTTTGATTTTGATTTTTGCTCTGCTGTCTTGCTCTTAATTTTTGTTCTTCTTTTTCTTGTAAAGGAGGACCCACTCGAAAACGAGATGTTTCATCTCAAGTGTATAAAATTATGTTTAAAAACATAAATTAATTAAAAAAGTAACAATCCTGAAGAACAAAGTTTCAGACTGAGTTTGGTAGTTCAGTTAAAAAACAACAAATGAAGGGAGCCCTGTGTGGTATTCTGAGCACCTTTACAGGGGCGGATTTAGCAATTTGGGGGCCCAAGGCGAACACAGACATGGGGCCCCTTACACTAAATTTTCAACAATCTTACCTTTAACTGGATTTGTGAAACTCTCCCCTCTTCTGACATGAGTTATTTTCCCTTTTTATTAGTCCTCCTCTTTTTTCCTGTACTTCCCTCCCTTTGAGTGCTTTCAATATTTGCTCTGCTTTCTTTTTCTGTCAGCGCTCCTGTGCTTTAGCCTTAGTAATTTTTTTTCTATTTTCCATTTTGGTCTGTTTTCCTCCCTTTAAACATTTTCCATTGTCTTTCCTTTCTGCTTCTTTTTGATGTTTACATCGAAAAACAACTTCACTTTCAGAAGTGAAGATAAAAGCTTTTATGAAGCATGCTGCTTCTTTCTCTCATTGGAGCCACTAGGATAACTTCATGTCATGCTTAATGTTTTGACTATCGCTTTGAGTTTGTTACGAATGCTCCCGCCTCTCTTCTTATTCTTATTTGTGGTCTCATGGCACTTGGCAAACAACAATTTGGTGCATTACTGCCACCAACTGGATTAGAGTGGAATGACTACCAATCACTTCCTGTTTGTGCATCACAGTCTTAATAACCCTCTTATGACCATAATTATAACAGGGCCGCCTGTTTTTTTTTTTAATCTTATGGCTGTAAAATTGTAATAAAAAGGGCAAAGTGTGTGTAACTCTACTCCTTTTTTCAGAACAACCTCAGCTTTCAGTGTATGGTTTGTATTTCCAAACCACTATAACATTTCACGAAAAGAAACGTGAAGCCGCTTCTCCTCCAGCTTCATTGGCTGCCAGTCAACTTCAGGGTTCATTTCAAGATCCTGGTTCTGGTCTATAGGGCCTTACATGGACAAGCACCATCTTACATTGGTGATCTTCTTAGTCCCTACACCCCCAGCAGGTCCCTGAGGTCCAGTGATCAAAGCCTACTGGTTGTGCAGCACCAGGCTGAAGACCAAAGGTGACAGATCATTTGCTGCTGTGGCCCCCAGACTCTGGAACTCTCTCCCCCTGAGCCTGAGATCAGTGGACTCAGTGGTCTCCTTTAAAAAGCAGCTGAAGACTCACTTGTTCAAGCTGGCTTTTGTATGACCTTCTTCACCTCTCTCTCTTTATTCTGCTATCCCCACCTATTCCACCTTCCTCACTGATTTCCCTCTTTCCTATTCACTCTCTCTTTCTTAACGTTTTTTCTTTTAAATCCCAATTGCCTATTTCTGCTCATTTTAAATATATTTTTAAACATTTTCTAAATGCTTTTTTATATTTATATTTTTGTTTTTGTGAAGCGCCTCGTGATTTTTATCTTGACAGGCGCTATAGAAATGATATTTTCTTCTTCTTCTTCTTCTTCTTCTTCTATTTAGAATGTATTTCTATTACAGCCTTTAAAAAATCAGCTTAAAAGTGAAAAAAGCAAAAAACGGATTTGAATTTTTTACATTTATTACTGAACTTCAAAATTACTGGGCAAACAATTTAAACTTTGAACTGAAATGCATCTATTCTTTAAAAAGTTTGAACCTTGGTGTCTTGTAGCGGTTTTTAAGACCATTTATTTTTGTAAACTTTCAGACGATTTTATTTGATGTAGTAGACCTTGAAGCAGTTTCTCTCCAGCTGCAGGCAGAGTCCTGCACACCTCACAATGCCATGGGGTGCTTCTCTTGCACAACGTGCACTGCTATACCAAAAACATTTGTTTTAGCAAAAATAATTATTTATTGTAAAAAGATAAATAATGCTGGAATGATGCTGAATCTTACAATTAGCAAATAGTTGAGGGTTGTTCAAATAAAAAAATAAAAAACAAAGACTGAACAAACGTTCATATCCTGGTTCACTGGAAATCTGTCCTTCTTCATGGTCACTGTCTTCAGATATAAGCCTTCTGGGACACCTAATAGATCGTGTTGATTTTCTTTGAGGCATTTCCATAATTTCATGCTGGTTTTTTATGCTAATTAGCTTCCCCGTTCAGTTATTCGCTTTCACCGCGGAGCTGCGCTCCGTTTCAATCAGGCTGTACAGCAGGATTTCCCCTCGTAGCGATATTTTCCCTAACTCTGATTGCTTCATGCTATAGATCGTTGGAAAGCTGCTTTTATGTACTTTTAGGAACCGTTGGAATTTCCTGGATCTGATCAGACATTCAAAAGTTATAAAACGGAGCATTTTGGATGACAAACTCAGCACGTCTCTGAATCTTTGTTGTGATTCGGTGCGCTCAAGACAGGGAATCCCAGTGGCTACCGTAATGTATTGTATATGCACGGAAAGCCCCATTTTTAATCTTTTCAGCACTTTTGGAATTTTAATGATATCTTGAACGGTTCAGGAATTATGGTAATGAGAAGTGCGCATGTCCAATCCCGTCTACGGCCACAGGTTGGTAATAAGAATATTGTGGCATTAACAGAGGGGTGCCGACGGTCAGGGCTAGGGGGCCCCCCAACACAAGGGGACCCCAGGCGGCCGCCTACCTATGCCTAATGGTAAAACCGCCTCTGCACCTTTAACTACTTTACTGGTGTTTAAAACACACACTAATCAGGGAGATGAGAGCCAATCATGTTCTGTTAATCTGACTTCTTCTCCATCTTGAAGTCAATGATTTTGTCTTTAATTTAATTTAATGCGAAACAAGCTCTTTGAAAAGCCTCCTACAAAGACTCTGCAAACTGTGAGAATATAGCTGATACTCCTCAAACCAAGAAGTTTAACTGTCCCTGAACAACAGTGCATTTCACCAGCGTGTCTCATTATCTATTATAACTTGCTTCAACCCACCTGTCGTCCCAACATCTTCTCCAAACTCCTCAGCTAAGTATTTAGGTATCAGGCTTGGTGGCAACTTTTCCTTTGATATTCACTAATTTTCAAAGTTACTGTTCAAGGACACTGAACAACATGACTCACTACTTTGGATGTCAGTGGGGCAGTCCACCAAACACCCTTAAAGAAAACAAAAATACATCTTTTTTCTAGATAAAGGCCTTTAAGTACCTCCATCTGTCCTTGACTCAAAGAAAAGCCAAAGTCTAAATAGTCCAAAGCTGATACCAAATCCATTTCAAACAGTCTGACGCCATCTTACTTTTTTCGCTCAGTCGCAGTAACATTACATCCACCAAACCGTTAAAGCACTGTGATAGGCCCACCAAACCGATAGAGCGGTGACATTGGCAAGGCACAAGACTGTTCAAACCTGCTGTGTTGAGGATTGAATGGAGCGTGGCTAGACCAACATGGAAACTCCTTTTGCTTGGACTACTGTCTGTCTACCTTTCTAGGCTAATAAATAGGTGTACTGCCTCTAAAAAGTGTTTTCCATAAAGCTGATTTTCAATTGACTCGCCTGGTTAAGCGCCTTGGGCTTCCTGACAGGGTTGCGGAAGGCGCTTTATAAATAAAGCTTTGATTGATGGATTGATTGATGGATTGATTGATTGATTGATTGGTTGGTTAAATAAAAGTAAAAAAAAGTCTGACACAAGCAGCAGCAGCAGCCTGAAACAACATATAGATGCACTCTGTTATGATAGATTTACTCCAGGAAAACATTTTGTACACAAGAATAACAGCCATCATGAAAGATGTGTTTTAAACTTCTCTGCAACTCCAACTGAAGGGCATGGACAACCATCCATGGAGGCGCTGAACACATGAAGGACACACAATATTGTGGCAGAGAGAAAGAAAGAAAACAATCTTTTATATAGCGCCTCTCAAGGTAAAAATCATGAGGTGCTTCACAAAAACCAAAGATTTAAAATATGAAAATAATTTTTTAACCCTCCCACTGTCTTCATGGATGACCCCACCAGGAAAGTTGACCACTGCCCAACTTTCCTGGCAGGGTCACCCTTAAAGACAGTGGGAGGGTTAAACTGTTAAAAAATGTTTTAAATGACAAAAAAAGTGATAAAAAATGTAAGGAAAGGGAAAGAGAAAATGAATTGGAAAGAGGGAAATCAGTGGATCCTGAGGAAGGTAGACAGAGAAGAATAAAGATAGGGTGATGACAAAGGTCACGCAAAAGCCAGCCTGAACAGGTGAGTTTTCATCTGCTTTTTGAAGGAGAACACTGAGTCCACCGATCTCAATTAGCATAGCGTAGCATAGCATGGTGTTGCATGAAATTACTGGGTCAGGAATGATGAGGGAGGTTTATATTATGTTTCAAAGTTGCTGATAAAGATGACCATTACATCTGTAGTGATGCATGATCTTAAATATTTATATGCCATATGAGAGTCAGCAGAATGAAGATGAATATCTGGCGAAACTTGGTTTTTTAAGCTCATTTATCAGCCAGTGTGAGTTTAATTGTGTTTTTATCGTTGGTGATATGAATGCTGATATTTCAGACACTCGCTCCACCTTTGGGCAACATCTGATTCAGTTTTGTGTAAATAATAACTTGGTTTTAACTAGCAAAGAGAGACTGCCAGCAGACAGCCACACGTATGTCAGTGAGGCATGGCACTCAACTTCCTGGCTTGATCACTGTATATGCACTGAGGATGCACATGAATGCATATCCAGGGTGGAAATCTTATACTCCCTGGCAACAACTGATCACATCCCTGTTTCCATAGTGGTAAACTGTGAAACATTGCCTGTGCTGCTCCAACACCAGAGCCCACACACACAGAGAAGCTTACTTGGGCTAAAGTGTCAGTCGAGGATATTAGGAAATATTCCTTACTGTCAGATTGTAGTCTGAGATCTGTTAGTGTCCACAAAGAAACGTTACAGTGTGAAGATGTTAACTGTGAACATATGGAGCACAGGCTGCACTTATGCACTTTGTATCAAAAATATTGTGGACAGCTTGATTATTGCCAGCGAGTTCCTCTGCCAAAAAGGATCAACAAAATTTAAACCGCTTCCAGGATGGAGTGAGCATGCTTATGCGCTACATGCTGAGTCCAGAGCAGCCGATAAAGCCTGGGCAGCTGCTGGTAAACCAAAATCCGGTTCAATATTGGAGTCTAAGAAAGCTGCGAACGTTAAGTTCAAGAATGCTGTTCGCTGTATTAAAAGGAATGAGCAAACAATGCGGGCAAACTCCTTAGCGAACAAACTAAAGAATAATGATGTTTCAGAGTTCTGGAAGGAGTTAAAACGCTCCTGTATCAGTAAGCAGCTGCTACCCGCATCTATAAATGGGGTATCAGGAGATAAGAACATTGTTGAAGCCTGGAGGAATCACTTTAGCAGAATTTTTAACTGTGTAAATAGTGAAAGGTTCAATCTTGGCAACATTGACTACAGTCATGATTGTCAGAGCTGATGAAGTCCGTCTCGCTATAGAGAAAATGTCATTAAACAAAGCTTGCGGCCCTAAACAACTATCAGCAGAGCACATGAAGTACGCTAGCTGTAGAGCTCAGGTGTTACTTTCATTGTGCTTTACCGGCTTTTTGAAGCATGGAATCTTGCCTGACCATATGTTATCTGTTCTCTTAGTCCCTATAGTCAAAGAGAAAACTGGAAAAATCGCCTGTATTGATAACTACAGGCCTATTGCTATGGCAAGTGTGTTGTCCAAGGTGTTTGAGCATATTTTGCTGGAAAGACTGCAAAATTTTATAACTACGACAGAGAATCAGTTTGGTTTTAAAGGTAAACTTAGTACTGACTTGCGTATCTACGCTTTAAAAGAAACTGTAAGCAAATACATGAGGCATAATACTTCTGTTTTTATGTGTTTTTAGATAATCAGAAATTATTCATCAAGCTACAAAACAGAGGTCCCCCTTCATACCTAGTTAGGATTTTGCACTTCTGGTACTCTCATCAACTGATGCAGGTAAAGTGGGGGACAGAAGTGTCTGAACCTTTTTCCGTATCGAATGGAGTCAGACAAGGCGGGATTCTGTCTCCTGTCCTTTTTAACCTGTACCTTGACGAGCTGTCTGTTACTTTGAATGATAGTAAGACTGGATGTTTGGTGGGTGACTGCCTTGTAAATCATTAAATATATGCAGATGACCTAGTCCTCATGTCTCCCTATAGCGCAGGCCTGCAGCAGCTGCTCAGGGCATGTGCTAAGTATGGTGAGCAATTTGACATCCTGTTTAACCCTAAAAAGAGTGTGGTTGTGATTGCTGCTACTAAAGGGGACCTGAAGCTTAATTTTCCATCTTTTAACTTAACAAATCAGGTCCTCGAAGTGGTAAGCAAAGTGAAATACTTGGGGCACATTTTAAGAAGTGACCTCTGTGATGACGAGGACATTAAGAGGCAAATCGGTAAGCTGTACATGTATGGCGTTTAAAGCGTGCCACAACCCGTGCACGCGCATTGGGTCCACAGCGCGCGTGTGAACGGGACTCGCGAGCGGAAATATACATGGCGAGAGGTCATTTGTGCACTGAGAGGGAGCAAACTGTGTCTGTGAGCGCACAAGGTTGTGCACAAGTGACAAACCTGCGTGCGCGCGTTGTCAACGAGCACACGGCAGAGGAAAACGTGCGCGCGCGGCAGCCTCTGTGCGCGCTCGGCAGCCTCTCTGCGCGCTCGGTTTCTGACTCCTGCTCGCTCGGCTGTAAGGGTTTTGGCACTCTGGAGGCGTGGCCTGTGGCAGATCTTCTCTGTCCTCTGATTGGTTAGTGTACCCCGCACTTTACCCTCTACCTATCTATACAAAAAAGTCTGCTATTCAAGCAGTTGCTGGCATAGCTCAGTTGGGAGAGCGGGTGACTCTCGCCCCGGAGGATCCGGGTTCGAGGCCGGGCAAGGAAAATGCAGTAGATGTCATGTTAATTTTTCTTAATTTCAGGTATTTTACAGTTGTGACCGTTCAACTGTCATTAAACGTCCGAATGTTTGCTGGGCAGTGTTTTAAAAAGTGCACATAAGCTAGATGGTTTTAACCATAGAAAATTACATTTTTTGTGATACTGGAAAAATACATACTGAAATAAAACTACTGATTGAAAACTTTATGACTGTGGTTGTACAATATATGACTCACTAATACACTGCAAACTCCCTTAGAGTGGGGCTTCCAGAGAGAGAGAGAGAGAGAGAGACAGAGAGAGAAAAGTTCTTGCCTCATTAATGAATTGTTTATTTTTTTCAGTATTTAATTGACAAATTATCCTTTCAAATAATTAATTGATGAGTTACATAATTGTCCATTTAGAATTGTTGAATGGACTGAGTCAAGTTTGGTGCACTTTATATATTTCAAAACATGTTTTTTTTAATGATGCATATAAATAATTTAAATGTTAATTTAATGAAATATTTCTATTTTTTCATTACCTCACCCTTGTTTTGACAAAAACGGGACCTTGCTGGATAATATCATGGAGAAACTATTTGTTCACAGTACATGGCTCCGTAAGGATCTGTGTACCAAAGGAGGAGATACTCAGAAATCTGTCTGCAGATTGTTACAACCCAGACTGGAAGTGGCGGGCTGTAATAAGAAAGGAGACCAAACAGAGCAGTGGGGGTTCAACAACTGATTTATTTAACAAAAGTAAGGATTTACTAAAGCAAGTTAGTGAACAGAAAATGGCCATCTCAAGGTTTTACTCGGATGTCCCTCAGCAGGGTGCAGCACTGTTGAAGGTCATCTGAATGAAAGCTTGATATGCAGTTTCTTTATGAAAGTGTGTAAATATACAGTATGGTTGCCGTACATATGTTGAGGTTCTCAGACATCAGGCTTCTTTGCCCAGGCCTTCACTAGTGGGCTATTTTAAAAGTTGGTAAGGAGAAAAACCACAGCATATAGCTGATTGTTTACAAATGCAAGGAGGGGAATAACAATCAAAATGCTTGTGTTCTTGGACCAGATGAATGGAGCGCTCCACATGCACTCAGAGATGTTATGGCTTCTGTTTCTATAACTTTACATGCAGACATTTGAGGTTTGCCAGAAAGGAAAGCTGGCCTGTACACTTTGCAGGGCACAATGTCATCAATGAAGAAACCCCTGTCTACCAAGATGACCATCTCTAGTTGTAGCATTTTCATCACACCAGATTCCCAGGTTGGTCGCTGATAGTTCCAGCATACAGTGCTGAGACAAAGGTCACTGGCCTATGTGGCACAATCCAAATGAGCCTCTTCAGAGTGCAGTTGAACTTGAGGAAAATATATGACTCTGGAAGAGAGGGGAATATGGCCATTGACACCTCAGATCAGTGCAGTCAAGATTTACTGGTGTTTGGGTAGTCCTGAACGTGTTGTGATGCCCCCACCGTCTCATTGGGTTTTCATTTGTGTTTAATTGTGTTTTTCTTCTGTTGTAGGCAGCTGGTTAAGCAGCCTTGGAGGCACCTGGGCTCAGGGTGTGGTGCTGCCTACAAAGCCTACTGTTTTTCTGCTTTCACTGGGTCTCTCCTGTGTGGTGGAGAGTCCTCACTGGCCATTTTCTGTTCACTAACTTGCTTTAGTAAATCCTTACTTTTGTTAAATAAATCAGTTGTTGAACCCCCACTGCTCTGTTTGGTCTCCTTTCTTATTACAGCCCACCACTTCCAGTCTGGGTTGTAACAATCTGCAGACAGATTTCTGAGTATCTCCTCCTTTGGTACACAGATCCTCACTGAGCCATGTACTGTGAACAAATAGTTTCTCCATGATATTATCCAGCAAGGTCCCGTTTTTGTCAAAACAAGGGTGAGGTAATGAAAAAATAGAAATATTTCATTAAATTAACATTTAAATTATTTATATGCATCATTAAAAAAAACATGTTTTGAAATATATAAAGTGCACCAAACTTGACTCAGTCCATTCAACAATTCTAAATGGACAATTATGTAACTCATCAATTAATTATTTGAAAGGATAATTTGTCAATTAAATACTGAAAAAAATAAACAATTCATTAATGAGGCAAGAACTTTTCTCTCTCTGTCTCTCTCTCTCTCTCTCTCTCTGGAAGCCCCACTCTAAGGGAGTTTGCAGTGTATTAGTGAGTCATATATTGTACAACCACAGTCATAAAGTTTTCAATCAGTAGTTTTATTTCAGTATGTATTTTTCCAGTATCACAAAAAATGTAATTTTCTATGGTTAAAACCATCTAGCTTATGTGCACTTTTTAAAACACTGCCCAGCAAACATTCGGACGTTTAATGACAGTTGAACGGTCACAACTGTAAAATACCTGAAATTAAGAAAAATTAACATGACATCTACTGCATTTTCCTTGCCTGGCCTCGAACCCAGATCCTCCGGGGCGAGAGTCACCCGCTCTCCCAACTGAGCTATGCCAGCAACTGCTTGAATAGCAGACTTTTTTGTATAGATAGGTAGAGGGTAAAGTGCGGGGTACACTAACCAATCAGAGGACAGAGAAGATCTGCCACAGGCCACGCCTCCAGAGTGCCAAAACCCTTACAGCCGAGCGAGCAGGAGTCAGAAACCGAGCGCGCAGAGAGGCTGCCGAGCGCGCACAGAGGCTGCCGCGCGCGCACGTTTTCCTCTGCCGTGTGCTCGTTGACAACGCGCGCACGCAGGTTTGTCACTTGTGCACATCCTTGTGCGCTCACAGACACAGTTTGCTCCCTCTCAGTGCACAAATGACCTCTCGCCATGTATATTTCCGCTCGCGAGTCCCGTTCACACGCGCGCTGCCATGTATATTTTCGCTCGCGAGTCCCGTTCACACGCGCGCTGTGGACCCAATGCGCGTGCACGGGTTTTGACACGGGTATGACGCGATATACATGCAGGCTAACACTCTGGCACGTAACTTTGGTATGTGCTCAGATCCTGTTAAAGTGTCCCTCTTTCGTTCCTTTTGTACTCCTTTCTATACAGCCCACTTGTGGTGCAACTATAGTAAGGTAGTAATGAAGAAGCTTCAAGTGGCTTATCAGGATGCTTTTAGAATCCTCATGAAGCTCCCTAGATGGACTTCTGCAAGTCATATGTTTGTTGTGAGTAACATCCCTACTTTTCATGCGCTTCTGAGGCTCTTCATGTATAAATTCATCTGCCGACTGAGTTTGTCAGCTAACGCTGTTGTTAGAGTGCTGTCTTCTTTAACTTACAGTGACACGAGGTACTCCTCAGTCCTTTTTAAACGTTGGAACAACTGCCTATATGGTTTGTAATTAGAATGTGTTTTATTTTATTCTTGTTATGGACATATCCCTTGTCTGAAATAAAGTTTGTATGAATGAATGAATGAATGTAGTAGTCATATGATGCTAAGCCGAGTGCTGTGGTGCTACGGAAACACAAGGCAGAATCACAAATGTAACACAGCAATGAGACGAGACAAGGTCTTGAGCTTGTTACTGGGCACAAGATGTTAGAATTGGCTTCAAGCTGAAAAACCCAAGTGGTACAAAAACACCACCAGATGTTTCATTAGTTCAGCTATTTGAAAACATGGAGGATTATTTCATGACACAAAGCTTTGCTGAAACATCAAGTTAAACAAGTGTGAACACAGCTCACTAATGTTGAAGCTGTGGTCAAGTTCCTACAGAGCCAAATCAAAGACGATGCTAATGAAAAGACAGCGAGACTCTGTGCGAGCCCTCTGGTCCACGTCCAGCAGCCTTCTCTCAGCTCAGCCGCTGGCTCAGTCTGACTAAAAAACACCTGTCAAACAGGCAGACACTGTTGCCATGACAACACAAACTGGGGAATGAGCCGGCGGTTTCTGTGTTGCTGTGAAATGCATGATGATGATGCTGCTGCTCCCATTCAGTCTCTCATCAGTGATTGGTTGGTGAGAAAGGCTTTAGCATGGAGGGCCTGCTGACACAATAAAGCACCTTTTGTAACACGTACTTCTGGTATTTCCGGCTCCTCCGAGCAGGAATAGGGCCTCCCTGATGAGGAGGGCAGCTGTGGCCACAAAGCTCCCTTCATCTTCTCTGCCTCCTCACAGAAACACAGTTTTTGGACAGCTCGAATCAGGATCTGATTGATGCCAGCTCTTCCTCCGTGCCCACAGCACACTCCGGACTCGACAAGGCATTGATTAAATGAACTGGAGGACGATGAGTCTGCAGAGATGCTGCAGGAGACAGAGCTGTCTTCTACAGGATGAAAATGTCCACTGATGTGAAATCAGATGTGGCTTTGCTCCTGGAGGCATCAGGAAGCCTCTGCGGATCATGAAATCCATTTATCCTATTGCTCTGATGAAGAAAATGTGACTGATTTCAGTAAGCGGCAACTGGGTGAAACTATCACTGAAATAAACCAACAGCTCAGAAATGGAACATGTGGATCTCTGCAGGAGCTTTAGTCAAGGATGTTTAACAGCAAACTCTTGATTCCAGATGAAGAGGTCTGACAGAGAAGCTTAAACTGGAAGGCAGACACGTTTTTTAAAACATCTAAGTGTGAAAACAAGAATTCCTGCTTAAATTAAACCAATCCAGCTGCTAATAAGGGTAATAATGGAGTGTGTTTACAGGAAGATGTGTGTCACTACCCACAGCCTCTCATGCTGTTCGGTTCACCATGTCAACAGGAAGTAGATCCGTCATTAACTTCCTGTTTTTTATATTAGTGTTCAAGGGGTGGTGGGGAGTGGGGGTGGGTCCTGACAACAAGTAGGGTACACCCTGGATAGGTCACATAGGTCACCAGGCTCCAACGACATTGATGTCTTTGGTTGGTAGGAGGAAAATGGAGCACCCAGGGAAAATCACTCGTGATGGTCCAGCTGGGACTCAAACTAAAGATGTCTGCCTTTGGTAGCTCCTCTGCTCAGTTAAAAAAAAAAAAAACATAAACAGGAAGAAAGTCAGGAAATGGAATTCTGTAGTCCAGTTGAGGAGAAACTTCATTTATCATAAACAGTTTAAATACAATACACGTGTGTGTGTTCGTGCGTGTGTGTGTGTGTGTGTGTGTGTGTGTGTGTGTGTGTGTGTGTGTGTGTGTGTGTGTGTGTGTGTGTGTGTGTGTGTGTGTGTGTGTGTGTGTGTGTTTTCACAGACTCTGTGGGAGGGGCATGAGGTCATAAAACATTAATGTTGGCCGTCTGGCTGTAGGGAAACATACATCAACAAGCCTCTTCCATCCATCCATCCCTCTGCCTGTGGTCACGGACTCATGGTGACTTCAGGATGACTAAGTGACCCAGCTGAGCAGCTACTCTCTGGCTCTGGACTCGTGCAGCTGAACATTTACAGGAATTAGGTTGGAGATAACACAAACCGGCCCTAATGATGTTTACTGTCCCGTTCTTTCCACACTCTTGGAACAGAATCGCATTAATCAACAGAGGAAGAAACACATCGCTAAGATGTGTCCCATTCTATCAAACTCTGAACTTGAGATTGTTATCCACACATTCATCTCCTCACACTTACACTGTAAAAAGATATACCTTAATCAAATTTTCTAAAATTGACGTCCCTTTTTCACATCCAAAATATTTGACTTGACAGAAACTAAATTGAGTCACTTAATGATTCTTTTATGTTGATGTCAGCCATACAGTATTATTTCACTTGACCAAACCTCAATTCTTTTTCTTGGTCCTCATAAATTTCTTCACATACATATTTTAGTTATTGAATCAAGCTAATATTTTGTATTTACATTCAACCGTAGGGTTTCATGTGTTTATGTAGATGCCACTTTATTAATTTACTGTACATACATTTAAACTATGTTTGTATAGAAGCAACTTTGAACAATTCCAGCTATCTCATGCCTTATACACCTGCAAGCAGCCAGTGAGAGCAAACACGGAGCTGATTCTAGAGGTTCTAGTGTGAAGAGGAACGAAACAGCGGTCTCATTCCTCTGATCGACCTCCTCACTTATGGTATCAACATTATATACCAGTTGCAACAGAGAAGGAAATAATAACCAAGTACACCCCCCCCCCCCCCCCCCCCCCACACACACACACACACGCACACACACACAGAATAAACATGCATTAACACTCCAAACTAAAACTTATGTCAGCAGGCAGACAGATATATAAAGTTAGGGACTGGTTATTGAATTTTAAAGACTAAAATGAAAATATATATAGAGAGAGAAATTATCAACATAATTACAAAATAAAGTTTTATGCAGAAGAAACTTTTTTCAGTCATCTTTTAACAGATGATCAATACCTACATTATGCAGTGTCTCTGTATATGTCTTTGAGGCTTAGACTCTCTAAGGGCTTTCTAGTTTTTATTCATCATGCTTGAGTGACTTAACTTGAGATGTTCACTTTAAATGAGAGAGGTTGCATCACTACCCTGTGTTTTGCTTGTATGTACTGATTTGTGATCATTTCTGGTATGTTTATAAATAATTGAATGTATGGTGGTTCCATTGTTGTTTGGCAAGATAGGGGCCCAGCACTAGGGGAACGGCATCTTGCACAGGGCGCCCACAAAGCTAAAAACAGCTCTGATCAAAAACTTTGAGTTGTGTGATTTGAATGAAATTTAGTTCCACACAAAACAAAAGGGATGTTTCAAAATGCAAAAAAAAGGTGTTTTACAATCACATCAATAATTTTATTCTGTTATGAACAGCAGTCATGAGTAGCACTTTGAATTACTCCGGAGTTTGTTTGGAACCAAACCAATACCCCCTCCTTCAATAGTTCTCAGAATGGCAACCTAAACTTTCCTCTGACATCAGTCCAGGTGTTTTCACATTACCCCCAAATTCTTGGTCCCAGCAAGGTCATCCAGTCCCTGACCTCACCTTGCTTGGACAGGACTGGATAAGGACTCGAAAGGCCTTTTTCTCTCAGAGTGATGACAGATGGAGAGAGTTGAGGCCCCACCCCCACCCCTCTGGATGTAATCCTCTCCTCTCTGACATCCTGCTCTCTACAGCTACCGCCACTTTGCTTTTCATCTCAGATGGCTTTGCTGCTCTGTGTTTGTCTCCTGCTTCTATCTGTCTGTCTGTCTGTCTGTCTCCCAGAGGAAGTCCCTGTGAAGAAGCAGCTCATTCAGCAGGAAGTCACACAGCAGGCCCGGTTCCACCATCTGAACTGGACTAACATATGCTAACAGTTTGGATTATCCAGTGAGCTGAATGTGTGCTGGTGGGATGGCACTGACCTCTTTTAGAGCAGAGAACAGCTTCAGAGGAAACAGAACAACGAGCAGACTTATTATGAATGCAGCAAACAGATTTGGACCTAATTCTGGAGAACTTGATAAACAGATACTATTTATGATTCTACCTGTCTGTCTGTGGTCAGTCAGAATGTTCATTGTTTCTGTCAAAAAGACCCAAATTAGTCGTAAAGCAAGTTTAATGGTTTTAGTCTTGTATTCATTATTTTAAATGAAACCATAAATTTATATTCTTGTAGCAATAAATATAGATTTATATCTATATTTCAAATGTGGTGTAGATTTAGCTTGTTTATAATCTTATATTAATTAATCGGGGCGCCACCAGTTTTCAGAACTGGACCGTTGGATTTAATATCTATATCTTCGCAATGTAATCAGTCTCAGAGTTAACACCACAAATTAATCCAAAGGATGAATTCTTGACAGAATGTGCCGATTATTCCCGAAAATTGCTAGACAAAAATCAGGCGTTATTTACGTTTTGTGAATTTATTACAACATCAGTTAATTCATTGACAAAAGGACCAAACACAGCTTATAGTTTCATGCATGGAATTAAGAAAATTGTTAACCCAAAGCTTTATGGCAGTGATAGGAAATAACTGATCCGTAATAATAGTGGAAATTCTGTGACACCAGGATTATAGAAAAATGGGGAATAATTTCTAAAAGGAGAACCAAGGAAGGGTGTGTGTGTGTGTGTGTGTGTGTGTGTGTGTGCGTGCGTGCGTGCGTGCGTGCGTGTGTGTGTGTGTGTGTGTGTGTGTGTGTGTGTGTGTGTGTGTGTGTGTGTGTTCGGGTGGCTTGTTATGGCAGAAGAAGAAAGGGGATCTTGAATTCTAACGTGAATCTTGGATCGAAATAAAAACACGCCATAAAGAAATGGACTAATCTGAATTCACTAATCGGGCGTAACACAAAAGTCAGCCAGATGAAATGCTTCACAGACCTTTTCCGTCGCCAAAGAGGTGTCCTGTGGGCTGGTTCAGCCGGTCCAGAAGCACTTCAACGGCCTTGAAATGTGGAATTCAGATTGTGGGCCCAAATTATCCCAAACGGAGCAGAATCATCAAACTGTTCCAAATTGCTCTTACTCTTAATATGAAAACTCGACCGCCACGCAGACTTCCGGTTTCATGTAGAAAGTCAAAACAAACAAACAGGTTGCTTCTGATTTTTACGGTAACTTTGCGAGCTAATGGCTTAACAAATTTATGAGTGTCGGGTTTTTTGGTGCTGGGCCCAGATGAAAAGCCCAGCAGAGGTTCGCTTAAGGCATCTTTCGTCTTTGTTCTGCCCCACGAGGTCTGCACTGTGACTTTATAACCTTCTGGGTCACACCCACAGGTATTTCACTCATTAACCACTGGACATTGGCACTGTGGCTCTTTCAAATAAACTGCGTTCTCAAAGATGGAAAGTCCATGATCACAATTTAACACAGTTATTCATTTAAAGCCTCAAAAGTATTACTTTAGCATCAAAGTATTACTTTAAATGGGAAAGAATAAAATTCATATCTTAAAACTGAACAGTTTTACCATTAGCATGAATTTTAACTGGAGAAGCAAAAATTGGCAGAGGTTTAACATAAAAGAAAAACACACACAAAAAAAGCAGTTAAGTTTGTAACTGATAAGATTTTAAACTTAGAGCACCTTGACTTCTAATGGTGGACAAATCTGAACACCTTTTGACTGTGGATCAGGGTCTTGATAAAGACTAAATTCTAGAGTCTTCCAGAACATGCCCTGAGAAGGGTTTAGAGCAGAGGTGTCAAACTCATTTTAGCTCAGGGGCCACATCGAGGGAGATCTAGTCCCAAGTGGGCCGGACCGGTAAATTAAAAACAACTTCAGATTGTTTTCTTTGTTTTAATACAATCAATATAAAACAAGGCTGGAGCCTGAGGACAGTGTATCCAAAATAGTACAAGTACAACACCTGAAGTGTACTTGAAAATTTGAAAAAAATAAAAAATCAATCAATAAAAAAAACATTCCTTAGTGATTCAGAGCTTACAGATCACATGGCTAGATCAGTTTCATGCAGCACTTAAAATATATTTGACTCATTTTACTTTACATCTTTTAGCTTTCACCAGCACATCAACATCAAGTCAGTCCTGAGTGGTGGCCAACTTCAGGATGTGATTCAAGTTCTTGTGTGGGCCTTGAGCGCAGCTTTGTTTTATTTATACTCATTACAGAGAAAACTTGCTCACAAAGATACGTTTATTTTCACTCTACATTGTAAAGTATGAAAATAAAGTTTACACAACCATCTCGCGGGCCGGATTTAACCCGCTTGCGGGCCGGATCCGGCCCGTGGGCCGCATATTTGACACCCCTGGTTTAGAGCATCCAAACAACCAAAACGTCATCTGATGTGGCATTCGCTGCAGCTATTTCCTCTGTTCTAAATGACTTGGACGTGTCTTTAAAACCGCAACAAGAAGTATCATTAAAGGCCTTTCTTCTAAAGAAAGATGTTCTTTGTAGCACACTGGAATATGTTCCAAAAAGTCTGTTTATTATGTTCCATATATTATGTTTATTTCATTAAGGGTTGACCAATATAAGTCTCAGGATATATATATATATACCCGGTATATATATATATATATATATATATATATATATATATATATATATATATATATGTATTAGTTAATTTATGATACCAGTTAAAATGTTATCCATAATGCTTATCAGTGTTAAACAGAAAAGAAAATGTTGTACTAGTCCTTTAGGAGAAGAAGAAGAAGAAGAAGAAGAAAGAGAAAGTGTTGTACTAGTCCTTTAAGAGAAGAAGAAGAAGAAAAAGAAAATGTTGTGCTAGTCCTTTAGGAGAAGAAGAAGAAGAAAAAGAAAATGTTGTACTAGTCCTTTAAGAGAAGAAGAAGAAGAAGAAGAACAAGAACAAGAAGAAGAAGAAGAAGAAGAAAAAGAAAATGTTGTACTAGTCCTTTAAGAGAAGAAGAAGAAAGGTTGGACGAGGCCTTTTGAAAAAAAAATGGATGCTTGAGTTCTGAACCAGGGGCATTTTTCTGTTAATAAAAGTTGCAAAAGTACGAAGACGAACATGTCGTCTGGCAGTTCGTTCAAAGGGGGCAACATCTTTAGTAGTAGTAGCAGTCTTTGACTACAGCTAAAAACTACAGCATCACACAATACAGTTGCCATTTCCACTTTTTTTTAATTGGTTACTTTTGAGCCGGCTTGTTTCGCCCCTCATGGAGCTCTCTGCCTCTGAGTCTGGCAGGCCAGGCTATAACACAACCAAATGAAACTTTTAATTTTTGCACCACCAGATATTGAGGACTACACTGTATGTCCCTCTACTGCTTCATTCACCTTTATTGCAGGAACAAAAATCTCCTGTTTGGCCCACAATGAATCATGGGACAGGGTCGGCCACAAAAGTCACACCAGACCTGTCCTACGAAGTAAGGGAAAAGAAGGATTCGTTTGGAGGAGACTTTGAAATTTGAACAGCCTTTGTTCCATTTCTGTGACCTAATCTGCCTTTAAATGCAACCTTCAAAGGATGCAGCCCCTGAATTTGGATACAGCCTAAGACTAGCCATTGGTCCATCAAGCCTGTATGAAGTAAACTCTTTCTCTGAATGAAGGTTGTTCAGGAAGTGAACTCGTATGGCTCATGTAAGACCTTTTAATAACTTGAAACAAAAATATGCTTTAACATTTGCTCTTACCCATCTGTAAACTACCAGTTAAAACATATTTTGCCTCTTAGTTTTGGAGGTTATTTGTGTGTACAGTCAAGCAGATCTTAGATATGAGTGACTCACTCACTCTACCCTTTTTATCATAATATTAACTAAAGGATTTCACAGTTAACAGCTGAGTTTCAGTAGTGAAATGTCATTAATGATGAATGACCTGCGTTTGTAAAGCACCTTTCTGAGTTACAATCGTTCATCCATTCATTCACACATTCACACGCTGTAGCCACAGCGACACGTCTGACCAGGTCAGAGCCTGAGTTCAAACCCACTGAGTGAACTCCTAACCGTCGCTCACGGTATGTTAGCCTGCTCTATTGTGTTCACTCAACATCAAACTGGATCAATTAATGAAATCTTGATGAGAGATAAAACAAATGTATTAATTTACTAGATTCCCAAACTTACATTAAGTTTTCACTTATTTTAGTGATTTATTTCTTATTAAAAATATTTAATCCCTTTAATTTGTTTGACGTGTGTGCTTTATGTTGGGGTTTGCTGACAGTAATTGATCATTCTCTGCTGTTAAATCCACCATTGCTTCTCTCATCTCAGATGCTTCCATAAATCTACATAATGATGCAGTAAATGATTATGAAACATGCAGAAAAATGAGTGGTGCTGATCCAGTCCAGCACCAGCAAACGAAAAGACAGACGGATGATGAGCACTCAAAGGCGAGGCTAAATGTGACGTTCGTTCTGGGAACATTGAGGATTCCTCCCTCATGTTTATGTTTAGTCGTGTTGACAACATGTTCAGATTGGTTGGTTGGAAATGAATCATTGTTTGGATGTTGCCTTAAACCACAGTCATTTAAAAACATTAATGAGTTACAAAACATGGCTTTGGCCTGTGTCCATTTGGTGGATGAAGGAAACTTATCAGTCTGTATTTCTGTCTGTTCTTTAACTTTAAATCAATCTGATCTTTAGAGTCAGATCAAAGCAGATTCCATTGATCGGTACTGAATGGATATTTTGACATTCAGTTCTTAATTTCTATTGTTAACCTACTCTCTCTAGTTTACATCATCGAGGCCAGCTTTTTACTGGACTGGAGCTGGAGGGGGATACATGATAACTACCAAGTTTGGTGTAACTTTTCTGAGTCAGTGTCATGTTCTGTGTACTGCGTCCCCCTCATGTGTCTCCTTGTGTTCTCCAGCCCACTCCAGGTGTTCCCCTTAGGTTTCTGTGCCCCTTTAGGTCTCCTGCTCCCTCCAGGTTTCCCTCAGGTCCCCCCTTAGTGATTTCAGATTTAGTTATCCCATCCTTGTTAGTGTTTTTCTTCTGGTGTCTAGTTTTCAGGTTTATGAGTTCACTTATCTTTAGTCCTCTGTAGATTAATATTACCTAGTCAGTTTTCCCTACTTAGTTAATAAGTCTCACCTGATCCCTTCTGATATCACTCCCCACACACCTGTCACTTGTTTCCCTGATTGTTTCCCTCTGTGTATATAACCCTGTCTGCGTCTCTATGGGTCCATTGTTTGTGTCAGCGTTGTCTCGTTTCCCTCTCCTGGTCTCTCGGTCTCCTGGTCTCTTGATGTCTCTTGATGTCTCTAGCTTTTGCTCTTTAAAGGAGCTCTTCGTCTCTTGGTCTCTAGGTTTGCGCATTAGGGTTTTTGGATTTAGGTTTTTGGCAACCTGCCCTTTTGGATTTTACTTTTAGACAATTATTCCTAAATAAAGGATTTTACGTTTTCTACTACTCCTGCCTTGTGTCATCCTGGTTCTGCATCTTGGGTCCTAACCTCCTCCTGGCTTACATCGTGACAGTCAGTTTTACTTTTACTTTGATTAATTTGGGATAAAATTTCAAAGTGGAAAAGTCAGATTAGCAGGATAAACACAAACTGATTGGCTCTCATCTCCCTGATGGTTGTGTGTTTTAATCACAGATTAACTCTGTAAAGTTGGTCAGAACACCCCATATATCTGCTTTCAACTTAAATAAATGTTTTGTGCAAGTTGACCCGACCCAAACCAACAGACTGAGACAAGACTTGGATTTCTGTGATGGACAACATGAGACGTGTTAAGCACTCAGAGCGTAAAAATATTAACATCAACTTAAAACAACGCTGAATTTAGATCCCAAATACTGAAAAATGCTTAAATGTACTGTACTAAATAACAAACATTATCTGTTGTAATTTAATAATTCACCTAATAAAGCTGCTCTACTTTATGCCAATAGTTAATCTGTCTAAACAGTACATGTTATTTAGAACACACGTGATCATGATGCTGAAAAGATCATGGAAGTCACTGTTTTCTGTCATTTAAATTTTGCTTTTAAAAGTGAGATTTGGATTAAATCAAAGTCAAACAACTACAAAAGGAAGGTATAACTTTAAAATCATGAATATGTTCTGTTACAGTAATGTTTATAATCATGCATTCATTCAATCGTTCAGTCAATAATTAATTATCTCGTACTTTAGACAACTCAACCACAGATTTAAACCCACAGATCTTCTCACAGAGCCAGATACTTAACCAAACTATCATCATTAACTTCACATATTTCAATTTAAAATTCTGAACCAAACACAGCATTTACACTTTATTGAAAAACACAAGAAAACAACTAACAGAGTAAAAAGCAAACCTATTTCATCATAATGCTATTACCACCCCCCACTTTCTTGATGGGCAGAGCTGAAGAAAGTTAAATGGCACCAGCTTAATGTGTGCTTCACTCCACAAGGGCTCCGTTTGACTGACGCCTCATGTCACAGCCTCCAGGATGAAAGCCTCTGCTGCCTCCTTTGTTCATTAGATACAAACCCATAAACTTCTCCTGGACTGGGCTGAACAAATGCAGGACATCAAGTTTGGTTGCTCTACTTTGTCTGATAAGGATGCTCTGGCCACAGCTCAGTTCCCCACTGATCCATCAACAGATCACACCCTCATCCTTTTTATGATGACAAAGCTGAGAGCAGATCATTCATCTGATCGCTGACTGCCCAGTCCTGCAGTTGGGAGGCTATCAAGGCCATTCAAGCATCCTGAAAGAAGTCACAGCTGCTCTCTCTCTCTCTCTCTCTCTCTCTCTCTCTCTCTCTCTCTCTCTCTCTCTCTCTCTCATTCGCTCGCTCATGCTCTCTCTCTCTCTCTCTCACACACACACACACACACACACACACACACACACACACACACACACACACACACACCTCCACTCTTGTTCTACCACAAGCTGCAGGTTTTCTCTGCTCTTGAAGGGATTACAGGACTTCAGTGCCACTTTGGTCTAAACCGCCTCTCACCCACAGGAAACCTGAGTCATGGTTGAATAATTTTAAAACAAAGATCAACGTTCACAGAACAACAAATTAGACTTCAGCACCTGGTCAGAACCAAGGACAGAAAATCATATTTACATGATTGAACAGCCATTAAAATACAGGAAGTAAATATAATTGTAAGGTTTCACCAGAGCCTGGCTCTAAACAAAAGATGGATGTGACTTTCTCAGAAGGGATTACGATTTTCAAATCAATGCCTCAAAAAATAAAGGAAAAGTGTTGAGTGATAATGGGTACAAAATCCAACAGACCCAGGAAAATGTCACAAGACAACTGTTAATATATCTCAATGTTTAATGATGACAAGGCTGATGTTGAAGTGATGATTAGTTGATTTGGTCATGATCTGATGCAGCCTGGATTTTCTTGTAGTAACTAGAACTTGTTTATTTACATTTTTTAAACAGAGATCAGAAGAAAGTGTCAACATCTGATTCAAGATCAAGGAACATTTAGCATTCAGGAGTTAGTAATAGTGAAATAATCTGACTAATAGTGTACTTATGATGAGCTAATGATGAATGCTGCTGACCCAATCATAACCCAGTAATAAACCAGTGGTGAACTAGTTATAAAGGAATTGTTAGAGGATCTCTGGGGCTTGGATCTTCTCCATCTTCTGCAGGTCTTTGGGCACAGATCTCACACTCACTACTGAACTACACAAACATGTGAACAGACACAGGTGCTCACATGGTGCTCTCACAAGTGTGAACTCTGCCATTTCTGACACAAAACCTTAGACTGGGGTTGGCACTAAATGCTCTATGAATTATTACTGTGTGCTTTTCAGCTAAAGTGTAACTGTTACATGTGTTGTCATGTTGTCATGTTGCTGGCGCAGTGATATTCTGGTTCTGTTGTATTTTTGTGTGTCTCCCTTATTTTCTCTCTCTCTGTAGGTATAGAAGCAGATTCTTGTACATCCTTTATTGTTTATTTTTGTGAAACCCCCCCCCCCCCACCCCCCACCCCCACCTCTTCCTGTTCTCTCCCACCTTTCTCATTCATTTCCATCTCAGTTTCCTGTGGGATTGAAAACAACCGAAAGCATTTCTAGTAAAGTTTTTATATCTGGCGGGGCATTATAGCTGAATCTGTAATGCTCCACCTGGGAGAATAAAAATGTCTTCGGCACTCAGACATCTATTCTGATTGCTTTACAGCTGGACAGAAGAAATAAAGGAACGGTGAGAGGACCTAATAGTACAGTAGTTATGAAGTGTGAGCTAAGATGAACCAACAGTGAACTAACCATAAATTAATAGTGCACTATCAATAACTAATAGTTAATTCTTCATGAACTAATGGCGAAAAACCATGACTTTACAGTGAACACAAGGTGAATTAATAATAATAATAATCTAACTATAATCTAACTCAAAAGGGCATAATGGATGAAATAATAGTGAACTGAATAATCATGAACAAACTGTGCACCAATAAGGAATTATTCATTAAATAATAGTGAACAACTATTAGTCAATATTGTACCAACATAGACTAGTCGCAAACTAAAATGACTTCATGGTGAATAATTCAGGACAAATAAACACATCAATTGTGAACTAATGATAAAATACACACATGAACTGTAAACGAACTAATTATGCATGAACCATAAACTGTTGAAGAAATTATGGACAGGGTTTGAACTGATAGTGCTCTAATGAATAAATAATTGTTATTTAATATTGGTGAACTGGTGGTGACTTAAAACCAACCAATGAAGAAATTATGACCTAGTGATCCAACAAAATCGACCTGATTGAAGTCTAAATCTTGTGTTCAAATACGATAAAATCTGAAGTCCAATGTGGGTCAGCATAAACATGGCTGTTGCTATTTCAAGTACACACACACACACACACACACACACACACACACACACACACACACACACACACACACACATCACCCCTGGACCCAAATCCACATTCTGATGCCAGTCCAGAGCCAGTCAGGTGTCTCTGCCCGCCTCCGTCCAGACACACACCCGGACCAGCACGGATCGATGCCCTTGTTCGCCCTTTGCTCAATCAGCCAATCGGAGCTTTGACTGATGATGTCGCAACTGAACCAACATCTGGAATAACATCCGCCAGAAGTTTGAGTTTGGTCCCTCCGCTCTTACCTTTTCTGATCAGGTCCTCGGTGGTCTGGTCGAAGCCCATTCGGTGGCACTTCCTCCAGAGGCCCATGTTGGTGGAGTTGTACTGCCTGCCGCATTCGTCTGCTGCACTCATGGCGAACAGCTGCCTTCGGTTCCGGGCCAGCAGCAGCTCGTCCTCCCAGCTAGGGCCGGATCCGGGCCCGCTTCTGCTGGCCCGTAGTGGCAGGCTGGGGATGTAGATGAATCCCGGGTCCTTCCTGCGGCTAGAGAAGCTCCGGCAGCGCTCCCGGTACCGCCTAGCGTCGGTCTCGTACCAGTGGTCGGAACACATGGCTACTGCCAGCATCCCCAGAGCGCAGAGGGACAGGGACAGGCCGGCGTACAGCAGCAACTTCCCGGCGGCCATGCTGCTGTCACAGCCGCATCAGCACCGAGACGGATGAACAGTTCCTGTTCGGATCCTTGGTTCAGCTCTCATCGTCCCCGGACCGAACCGGAACCATGACCCTGCGTGATCTTCAGGGAAACTACAGCGGCAGGAAAATAACGGGATTTAAAATTCCAACTGTCAAATGTTTGGATGATGAAGAGCCCACGTCCTCCTGTGAGTCGGTGCTGCGGCGGCTTTGCGAAGACACGGAGGACACTGTCTCATCTCAGTGGGTCCACAAGCTCTATTTGTTTCAGCAGGACCACACCAACATGCAGCTGCACATCATCATCCCGCCCGGATCCGAACACAGAGAGAGAGATGGAGGAGGGACGGGAGGGAGAGAGAAAGGGAGAGAAAGAGGAATGGTATGAGAGGGAGGAGGGGAGCGAGGGGGTGGGGAGAACAGTCGGGCTGCGGAATCAGCTGATTATTCAGCTGAAATCTATCAACACCAGAACCTGATGAGCCCGTCTGGTTCAGTCAGTACCAGAAGAGTGGACAAGCACCCTGCAGCAGAACCACAGTTTCCCCTACAGCTCAGGATTTATCAGATCCCAGAAAAGGTTCCTGACTGAGTCCTGAAAACAGACCTTTACTGCAAAACTGTGACTCTCCAGGTGTTCTGATCCATTTGGACCAGAACCAGGTCCCTTTTGATCTTCTGTGATAGTTCCAGAGCAAATAGTGGACCCAGTAAGTGCATCAAGGTCTTGTTGTCACCAAAACGAGATTTCATGAGCCTTTCTAAGTCATGAATTCCAAAGTGCTTTACGCTACATTCACACTGGTGGTGATGAGCTACAATGTAGCTGCAGCTGCCCTTCACACTGACAGAGGTGAGACTGCCGTACACCACAGGTTCCTCCAACCACCACCAGCAGGCCAGGAGGGTAAAGTGTCTTCCTCAAGGACACAGCTGACACAAAACGCAGGGTTCAAACCAGCAACCCATCAGTTGCCGGGCAAACCCCTAACCCCTGAGCTACCGCCGCCACCCAGAGTAAATGGATAAAAGCAGTTCCCAAACTAGAGATGTACCAATTCAGACTCTAAGGGGCTGAAACAAAATTTCCCCCCAAGGAGCTAGAAATAACAGATGAATAACAGAAAAAATTAAAAACATTTCTGATTAACCTGAACATTCTTTAAGGAAAAATCTCAACATCTGTTAGGGCCTATAGCCAAACTGAGTTAGCTGTTAACAACGGTGAGCTCACGGACCAAACAAAAGAAAGAACGAGTTTTGAGTTTCAGATCAGCTGATCACAGGTTAAACTATTGATCAGATGCAGGAGGATGTGGGCTCTAGTACAAAACCTATTTCAAAGCTGGTCCTAAAACCATGTTAGACCACCCCGGAATTCCTCTTCTGCTTACACCAGTTCCAAGGTTGGTTTTCCTGTTCCTTGTTGCTCAAAATAATCCAGAGAGAAAGTCCATGCTTGTCCACGGATGTTTCTACGGTCTGCAGTAAAAACCACACATCGACTTGTGTAATTGCCTTCTTACACAAAACACTGCTGTATGTCATCTCGTGAGATTGGCTCAAAAAGGTGCTTAGAAACACAAATCTAGAGGATTTTATAAACTTATTTATCATCATGGTCAGGTTCTCCCAAAAAACTGGAAGGTCCGAATCAAACCAGTTTGACCATTAAAGACAAGAGATGAAGAAAATCTTCAGGGTTTTTACTGCAGGAAATGCAAAAGAACGAATGGATGGATGGATACCTTTGAATTCTGAATAATATTTTTGTGTATTGCACTAGTGACCCTCCCGCGGGACCTGACCCCTGGGTGAATGGATGCTGGTTAGTTTTACACCTGACTCTAGCTGATGATGTCAGGAGCAGCAATCAGAGCTCCTAATCAGAAGCTGTCCTCCGAGCGGAGGATGGTTGGGAAGCGAAGTGGAATAGAAAACATCTACAACTTTTAAATATAAAACAGACTTGAGAACTGCTGTCATGTCTCCTTAACCAGCTTGTGCGGTCTGGTTTGGGATGCTTGTTGTGTGTTTTTGACTTTTGACCATGGGTGAACTTCCTGTTTCTGAGTTTGCTGCAGCTTCTGTGTCTCTGGCTCCCTCTTGTGGTGGTAAGATGTTAAAACATCATGTGATTAATGTATCCTTAAATTGCTCCAAAATCCATCACAACACTGCTTCAGTGTTTTACATCTTCCCCTCAGATGTTTCCATGGTTACTAGGATTACATAATCTCAAAAGTGTCAAAAGTGTTATTGATAGAAACACATGAAAGTGATCATGAGAGATCATCTCCGGGATTGATCCTTCTCTTTGTGGACATCTTCGGGTCACTCTGTTGTCAGTAAACTAGGATTGAGGCCATTTTGCTTTAGTCAAGCCACGAGTTTAGCCTCATGGTCTGGTGCTCCGTCATGGTGGAAAATATCCACCAAACTGTTCTGGATATTTGAGGAGATCTTCTGGGAGGATATTTAGGTACCATTTTTATCCATGGCTGCTCTGAGGATAAACTGTAAGTGAGTCCACTCTCTTGACTGAGAAGATCCCCAACATATGAATGGTCTCAAAGGGCTTTACTGTTGGAAAGACACAGGACTGATGGGAGCACTCATCTTTCCCTTTTTGCTGCTGTTCTCGACACCAGGCCACCATCAAAAGGATTTCTCCTCACTGTGCTTCAAATTGACTCACACCTGCTGCAGCTGCTCCTGAACAAGATCTGGGCTGGGGACCTTTGATCCAAGCAGGGTCAGCTTTATGAATTACAGTCTTCCTCAGATGTATCAGGTGTCACTATGGCATGTTTTTATCAGCTGTTTTTGCCTGAGGATGGGACTGGCAGAATCTCCATTCACTACTTTTGGATTCAGTTCAATTCAATTCAATTTTATTTATATAGCGCCAAATCACGACAAGAGTCGTCTCAAGGCACTTCACATAATAAACATTCCAATTCAGATCATTTCATTAAGCCAATCAGAAAAAATGTTTCCTATATAAGGAACCCAGCAAATTGCATCAAGTCACTGACACTAGTCAGTGACTATACAGCAATACTCATATTAAGCAAGCATATAGCGTCAGTGGAGAGGAAAACTCCCTTTTAACAGGAAGAAACCTCCAGAGAATCCTGGCTCAGTATAAGCAGCCATCCACCACGACTCACTGGTGATCGAGAAGACAGAGCAGACACACACACACACACACACACACACACACACACACACACACACACACACACACACACACACACACACACACACACACACACAAAGCAATGTGTCCATGGTTACACCGTGATGTCTTAGTAAATATTCTATTTGGCGAGAGATAAACTTTATTGTATTTATCCTAGTGAATCTATTGTTAAATGGGTAAATTAGCAGTAGCACATCCAATGTCAAGGAATCAAAAAGTTATTATCAGGAGAAGGAGAATGTTTAAGAGGTTAGCAGCAGTGTGCCAGACGATGGCCCCCTCCATGAGGCCACCACAGCTCAGCAGAACATCATTGTAGCTTCTTCTGGGGAGAAAAACACTTAGAGAAAAAATAAAGTTAACAGCTGAAATTGCAGAAAGTAATACAGTTAAAGAGCAGATTGTAGAAGAAAGTAGTAGTGTGTGAAAAGTGGTCAGTGTATCCTCCAGCAGTCTAAGCCTATAGCAGCATAACTACAGAGAAAACTCTGGATAATCTATCCTATTTAGATGTAGGCATGTTGGAGGGAGGGCAAGGGAGAGCCGTCTTTACCGACTGTACACTCCACCTCCCTGTACTCCCCCACTTGTCCAGATTTAGGCTAACATCAGATTTTAACCATAGGCCCTATCAAATAAAAATGTTTTGAGTCTATTCTTAAAAGTAGACAAAGTGTCTGCCTCACGGACAAAGGCTGGGAGCTGGTTCCACAGGAGAGGAGCCTGATAACTAAAAGATCTGCCTCCCATCCTAATTTTAGATATTCTGGGAACCACCAGTAGACCTGCAGTCTGAGAGCGAAGTGCTCGTTAGGAACGTATGGAACAATCAGATCACTAATGTATGATGGAGCTTGATTATTAAGAGCTTTACATGTGAGAAGAAGGATCTTAAAATCTATTCTGAATTTAACAGGTAGCCAATGTAGGGAAGATAAGACAGGAGAGATAAGATCTCTCTTTTTAATTCTCATCAGAACTCTAGCTGCAGCATTTTGGACAAGCTGAAGACTTTTAACTACATTCTGTGGACTTCCTGAGAGTAATGAATTACAGTAATCCAGTCTTGATGTAATAAATGCATGAACTAGTTTTTCAGCATCACTCCTGGAAAGGATGCTTCTAATCTTAGCAATATTCCGAAGGTGTAAAAGAGAAATCCTACAAACCTGTTTAACCTGGGATTTGAATGACATGTCCTGGTCAAAAATAACACCAAGGTTCCTTACTTTGTTCTCGGAGATTAATGTAATGCCATTCAGGTCAGGCGATTGGCTAAGCAATTTCCTTTTCTGGATTTCTGGTCCAAAGATGAGAACTTCCGTCTTGTCTTTTTTTAAAAGCAAAAAGTTTAGAGTCATCCAATTTTTTATGTCCTCAAGACAAGCCTGTAATCTACCCAACCGATTAGGTTCATCAGGGTTAATGGATAAATTTAGCTCAGTGTCGTCAGCATAACAGTGAAAGTTTATCCCATGATGTCTAATGATTTTACCAATTGGGAGCATACATATAGTAAAAAGAATTGGTCCAAGCACGGAACCCTGTGGTACTCCACAAGTAACCCTGGAGTATGAAGAAGATTTGTCATGTACATTTACAAAATGAAATCTGTCAGACAGGTAGGATTTAAACCAGCCTAACACTGTTCCTTTGATCCCTACAACATGTTCAAGTCTTTCTAAAAGAACATTGTGATCAACTGTGTCAAAGGCAGCACTGAGATCTAACAGGACTAGAACAGACACAAGATTCTTATCTGAGGCCATGAGAATATCATTTGTAACTCTCACTAATGCAGTTTCAGTACTGTGATACTCTCTAAAACCAGACTGAAATTCCTCAAACAGAGCATTAGTGTTTAAATGCTGACATACTTGGATGGCCACTATTTTCTCCAGGACTTTGGATAAAAATGGAAGGTTAGATATTGGTCTATAATTCATTGGGTCATCTGGATCCAGAGAAGGCTTCTTAAGTGAAGGTTTGATTACAGCAACCTTAAAATCTTGTAGTACATACCCATTTACTAAGGATAGATTGATTATATCTAGAATGGGGGCAGTAACCAAAGGAAATGCATCTTTAAATAATTTGGTTGGGATTGGATCCAAAATGCAAGTTGAAGGTTTAGATGAAGCTAATATTTTTGATAACTCTGAAAGCTCAACTGGATCAAAACGGTTCAAGCACAGATGAGGTTCTAGAGTCACCTCTGAAGCTGCCTCACTTACTGAGGAAGAAGAAATCGCATTAGGGAGGATGCTAAAGATTTTGTTTCTAATAGAATTAATTTTACTTGTGAAAAATCCCATTAAGTCATTGCTGCTGAGGGCTAAGGGAATAGATGGCTCAGAGCTACGATTCTGTGTAAGTTTGGCAACTGTACTGAAAAGAAATTTAGGATTATTTTTATTCTCCTCAATTAATGCTGAAAAATAAGCAGTTCTAGTTTGTCGAAGCTTATTTTTATAAAGCACAAGACTATTTTTCCAGGACAGGTAGGCCTCCTCATGGTGCGTAGAGCGCCATGTTCTCTCCAATTTTCTAGAGTTTTGTTTTAAAGCTCGTAAATGAGAATTAAACCAGGGAGCCGACTTCCTGTCCCTAATTACCTTCTTTTTTAAAGGGGCAACATCATCTAATGCCACACGTAAAGAGGAATTAACATGATGAACTAAAGCATCAATTTGTGAGGGGCTAGAACTGAAAATATTGCCCTCTGCTACATGCCTCTGAGATGCTGAGGACAGTAAAGATGGAACTGGTGATTTAAAAGATGCAACAGCGTTGTCAGATAGAGACCGACTATAGTGAAATTTACTTTCATGTCTCGAGAACTCAGTTATAAAAAACTCAAAGGTTATCAGAAAGTGGTCCGAGAGGACTGGATTATGTGGAAAGATCGTTATTTCCTCACACTCTATGCCATAAGTCAGCACAAGGTCCAATGTATGATGGCAGGAGTGGGTGGAGCTATGTATTCTTTGAGTAAAACCAATTGAGTCTAAGATATTACTAAAGGCTACATTGAGGCAATCATTTTCGATGTCCACATGAATATTAAAATCCCCCACTACAATGACCTTATCAGTATTTAGCACCAAATCAGATAAAAAATCAGAGATCTGATCCAAAAACTCAGAGTAAGGGCCTGGTGGACGATATAAAACTACAAACAAGAGTGGTTTTACAGTTTTGCTATCTGGATTAGGAAAACTAAGAATAAGATGTTCGAATGAACTGTAACTATTAATTGGTAAGGGATTGATTAATAAGTCTGAATGAAAAATGGTTGCTACTCCTCCTCCTCGCCCTGTACTTCGAGCAATATGATGATTTAAATAATTTGAAGGAGTCGACTCGTTTAAGCTAACATAGTCCTCTTGTTGCAGCCAGGATTCTGTGTGAGAGAGCAAAGAAATCTGATTATCACAAATCAAGTCATTAACTAACAAAGTCTTAGAAAAAATAGATCTAATGTTCAATAACCCACATTTAATTTTTCTAATTTTCTGCTCAGTTGAATTTGTTCTAATATTTGTGAGATTTCCATGATTTGCTTTATTAAGCCTGATATTTAATCTGTGTGACTTTGGCCGTGGGCAGGACACTGTCTCTATGGGGTAGTGGGTGGGTAACAGTACAGAAGCTGCAGAGGGGTGGGTTAAACTACAACTCTGCTTCCTGGTCTGGACCCTGGGTTGTCATGGAGGTCTAATAAAACTGGCCATATTCCTAGAAAGAAGAGCTGCTCCATCCAAAGAGGGATGGATGCCGTCTCTCCGCATCAGACCAGGTTTTCCCCACAAAGTTTTCCAATTATCAATGTAGCCCACGTTGTTTTCAGGACACCACCTAGACAACCAGGATGGCACCTGGAGAAGGAAGTAAAAGATGTGTTAAAGCTGGTGGCTTCTAGATGATCTCCTGTGCTTGATTACCTTTTTTTCAATGTCCTGTGTGGCTAGAATATTCTCCCATTGTCCCAACAGACTAAGTTATTAAACGACCTACTGATCCATTAATTTGTTTATCATACGACTGGTAAAAGTTCCTTCTGTGATTGATTTCTTCTGTTCTCTTGCTGATTGAGAAACGTGGTCTTGCTGCCCATCTGTGCAGACCAAAAGTAAAGCTTTAGATGTCCGGCAGGGGGTGGAAGTGCACATCACCGGGATGTCATTCAACCAAAGAAGCAGAGTTGCGACCGGCGCATGCGCACTAGAGTATTTAGTAAAAATTGTGAAGGTTAACAGAATTTTACAGACACATGGGGAGCAGAAGTGAATTTCTCTAAACTGGAAGCATCTGAGAGATTTCCCTGTTCTGGAGGTTCAACCAGTGGCCTCAGAAGTGCTTCATCTTTCTCCTCACCGACCTGCGGGACCAGGTAGGCACCGTCAGAGTCCTGGAAACGGGACATGTGAGCTACCAGAGCGGCCGACTCGAGCTTCTCGTACCGGTGTTACGTCGATATGTGTTCCCCCTCGAGATCTGTTTCTTTTGTACCCAGCTGCGAGTCGAAACGACCCAGTCACAAAAAATAACCCTAACCCTTACCCTAACCATAACTACCCAGTCACCAAAAATGTTTGTTTTGCATAAATATAAATTTAGAAAATATTATATGTAGCACAATTTTTATGTTTGTTTCAAGGTTATGGTTAGGGTAAGGGTTAGGACACATTTTTTGCAAGTGGATGGTTCAAACTCGCAGATGGGTGCAAAAGAAACAGATCTCGAGGGGGGACACATATCGACGTAACACCTGATTTCGAATGGCTATCCTAAATATGCAGAACCTCTGACCACTCGCGATTCTAAACGGCGTTTTATGGCCCTAACGTGTTTAATATGGTGCATTCAAGTACATCTTGTAAACTCTAGGATTCACACCAACTAGGCTAGATTCAGACCGCAGATTAAAGGGATTATTAGTGATTTAAATCAGAATGTTGATGAAGTCATTGATGATGTTGATCAGTCATTTATGATGAAACGCTACAACTATATTAACAATCAACACCAGTCCAGACTCAGAGGTCTTGGGAAATGCTCTAAAATGAAACCGTTGTTATTCAAACTATTCTCAAACTGTTATTTACAATTTCCACAGACCTGTTTGACGGATGTTAAAAACATCTGGCGTTCCTTTCAGGACGGTAATTTGTTTAAATACGGTTTTGTTTGGAACTGATTAGAATTATTCTGTTCTCTTTGTGTAACTATTAAAATGCTGTAAAAGTCCAAATCACCGTATGACAGTGTGAGCATCCTGTCACAGTGTCCCGATTGATCATGCGCCCTGGCTACTTAGCCAAGGGGATGTCCCTTTGGCTGACTGGTAAGCGCGCGTCTCACCCGGGAGTCTGGGGATCGAATCCCGCCCGGGCCCTCGCCTCTCCACCTTGCCACAACCGAACTAATTTCACTCACAGTCATCTTTAACTTGTAAATACTGTTTTGGGGTTGAGGCTTTTTTAAACATTAGTGATTTTTTAATACAAACAGCACCATGGACAGCTGCTGCAGACGGAATGAGCTCAATATCAGCACACTGGCTCAAGTCTTCTTTCAGTACATTAAAACTACATCATGTTTGCACTAAGATTTAAATGTTATAGCCAACGCCATTATTTTAAAACAGCCTAATACTGTAACTCTGAAGAGTCGTTAAACAACACAGAAAAATGTTTATTACAACGTGGTTTGATTTTTATTATCGTGCAGGGCCAAAAACTGTTGTGTGGCAGCTCGTTTTTATTTTAAGGGGTCAGAAGTGCAGGTGGCAGTACTGAATCTTTTCAGTGAGCCAGCAAAGTCAGAAGGAGAGGTGGTTGCAGGTTCTGAGTTGGCCCCGAGACCAGTCTGTTTCAAACTAACTGGACTGAATCAACTCTGGACTACAGATGGATCCAGTCTGGTTCTGAGGGCTGATTCTGATTCTGAACTGCTCCCAATTTTCATTTAACTCCCAAGAACTAAAATGACCAGAACATGGTGAATAAAATAATGAAAATCTGATTCACTTAAATTCTGATTTTGCATGTAAAAATATTAGTGTCAACAGCATGAAGCAAAGTTAGTAATGGGTGTTGATGGTTAGCACTGCTTAGAGATAGTTAGAAACGCTTAGCAATAGCTAGCAATGCTTAGCTAAATAAAAGACCAAGTTAACAGTTTTTTTTCCAAACACATCTGCAGTGGTCTCTTGTATAAGTGAATATCTTCAGTCGATTTCGGGGGGGTCTGGTGCTCCTGCTTCAGGAAGAGGTTAGCCAGAGTCTTACTTCCTGATATTTCGACATTTCACCTCTGATTGACTAACAGCAACACGACTCTACCACTGACACCATTTTCTCTGCAACATTGATGTTTTATTATTTATCAAATAACACAAGCCTGGAGGACTTCTGCCAGGTTGCCATATTGCTAACAGTTAGCATCTTCTAGCAGAGTTCTCTCCTGAGTGCTAAACCATCAACAGCCTTCCCCGTTGCAAGCCAAGATGCAGGAGTCCATGAATGCTAATTTTCAGTGTGAAGTAGATCCTGTCTTTTCTAATCTGATCGTTTCACCATCTGGTTTCTATCAGGGGCTAATGCAGGAGATGGGGTAGAAGACTAATTTCACGTTAGGCTGCATGTGGAACTCAGAATGACCGATAACATTTAAAAAATAACAAATAAAAAATGGTTTCTCTGTGAACTTGGTCTTTAAGCAATGGTTAGCAACTCTTAGCAACAGTTGGTGATGCTTACTAATGTTTACCAATGGTTAGAGATTCTTGGCAATTTTGTGCAACATAGCAGCCATAAGGGGTCACAAGCCAGCGATTCTGTGTGCTGGTCCCAATTCTGGATAACTGCAAAGGGCTGTGTCAGGAAGGGCAGCCGGTGTAAATACCGGATTGATTGAGGTCCAGGTTAACAACAACCACCCTTTCTGCCGTTGAGCTACAGCTTAGTGGACTGTGGCGACCCCTAAAGGGAAAAGCCAAAAGAGAAGGAGAAAGACAGTTGGAAATGTTTAGTGATGGTTAACAACACAGTTGGTGATTGTTAGTAACTCTTAGCAGTGGTTACCAATAGTTGGTGATGCTGCATTCACTGACCGGGAAAGTAAAATTAGAATTTGAGATCAGCCGCTTTGGTGATCAGGATAGTAGTTTGTAAATGTTGGTCACCAGCTGATGTTCTAGTCCATCTCTAGTGTTGATGAAAATGTCCACCACCTCTCCTGTCCAGGCATGGCTGGGTTGTCTAGCTATGCCATGCGCATGGCCCGGCTCAGCTCCAGGATCTTTGGAGAAGTTGTACGTCCGACAGATTCCAAATCCATGAAGGTGGTCCAGCTGTTCCAACAGCTCCCCATGGCCAGGAGGAAGGAAGTGTTCGACTGGTACCCTCAGCACAAGATTTACTACGCCATGACCCAGAAGCTCCGTTTCATGGGCCTGTTCAGGTATCACAGAACCTCCTCTTAGGCTGGGATGATGATGAATTTAATAAAATCCTTTGAAACTGGTGTTCCATTTCTTTCAGCTGAACTTTCTTATTGTGTTCCAGAAAACTCTTAAAATTTGATGCCTTGATGACATTTTTTCTTCTTTTCTAGAGACGAACACGAGGACTTCAAGGAGGAGATGCGTCGTCTGAAGAAACTGAGAGGAAAGGGGACACCAAAAAAGGGAGAAGGGAAAAGAGCGGGCAAGAAGAAGTGAAGTTTTTTTCTCCTCCACGCTCCTCTGGACTGGTGCATCTGTTGCAGGGGCTGGTCCACATGGTGTCTCTGTAGGCCTGGCGAAGCCTTCAGGTTTCAGATGCCTTCTAGCAGCTAGAATAAACAATTTACATTAGCTCTACGGAATCATCATGTTCTACTAAACACTGTGCTGTATTCATGTCCAGATGTTAATGAACCTGTATCAGCTGGAGTTGGCACCACTGCAGATGGGATGGTTGAAAATGATGTACTTGGACAAGCATTTCATAATAAAGTCTGAGTGCTGCGTTGGAAAGCTTGGTTACATGGTGGAGCTGTTATTGCCTTGCAGACAGAAGGTTGCAGATGGAGCCTTCCTTCTATGTGTGGCTTTTAGACCAAACACATGCATGTCAGGCTGATTGGAGACTAAGTGGTCTCAAGGTGTGAGGTGTGTGAATGATATTGTCCCTGTGATGGCCTGCTGACCTGTCCAGGGTGTCCTCTGCCTCTTGCCTGAATAATGCTGGAGACCGACGCCAGCTCCCCACAACTCCATTGAGGAGGAAGGGGTTTAGACTTGACAAATAAACCTTCAATCCATGAGCAGTAGAAAATTCTAGATCTGCTATGCTGGATCCGTTTTCTGCTGCAAATCCAGAAGCGGATCAAAGGGATACTCTGCAGCTTCCTCCTCCAGCTCATCCAGAAAGACTTCAAGGTGTTCTGTTCCTGGACTGGCTGAGAGATCTATTCTCTCTGGCGAGTTTGAAGTGTCTCCCTGGTGTCATGTCTGAAACCTTGTTGTCATCATGTCCAACTCAACTAACTCCTTAATAAGGACTAGGAGTGACTTTGATCCTCTCATCCGTTCCCTAAGGGTGACACCAGAGGTGAGGTTTGAATGTTGATCAGTTGGTAAATTTCTCCTTTTGACTCCTCACCATGACAGATCAGTCTTAAGTTCACACCAACTGCACATGGAGCCCATTCTGTTTTGCCTCCATGGTGAAGAAGACACCAAGAACAGAAAATCATTCCTGCCTCAGAGTTGGGAATCTGTCTTTTGGTTGAGGACCACTGAACCAGACTAAGAGGTCCTGATCTTATCATCCCATTTGCTTCTCACTCAGCTGCAAAAGATCCCAGTTCCTTTAGGGGGTCCTGTCCTGATGAGGCATACGGGGGGATCACATCATCCACAGAAGGCAGTCCGAAGACCCTCATCCTTGGCTTCACACTGAAATCATGTCTATAAAAGTAAACAGAATAAGTTCTGGTGCAATCTCAAATAGCCTGATTTATTATTAGTAATGAGATGCACTAACAAAGTCAGCATCCAGTCAGTGTTATGGCCCAGTCACCAAAAGAAAACTGGTTATGAATCTCATTTAATAAATGTAAATGTGCATTAGCCTACCTGTTAGTCGCCCAGCTTCTGACACTAGAGACAAGAAAATGTTAAATGACTGATTTTTAAAACTATAATAACGAATTCGAGAGTCAGTCGGATTCTCGTCTCGGTTCTGTACGGAGTATCTGTCGCCCCCTGCCGGCCGCAGCACCAATCTGCGTCTTTCTTTTATTTTTCACTCCGCTTCTCGCAGTTTAAAATGGCGGCGTTGAGCAGCGCCGAGTCCCCACCGCCCGTCTTTAATGGAGACGCCACAGAGCTGGAGCCGGGCAGGGACCGCGGCCTGGAGGAGCTGGGCACGGGCTTGGACTCTTCGTGCTCGTCGGGGATTCCCGGAGGTCCCCAGGATGAGGAGGTACTCGCTGCAGCGGCGGGGGAAGCGGGGCTTAGCTTGCTGGGGGAATGCTGGCTCCGTGCGGAGCTAATTGGCTGGAAACGTACAGGAAACACCGGTTGTAACCTAACGCGGATTGTTGGACTGCAGCGCTCGGTGCGGCATCATGCACCGAGCTAGTTTTTGTTCGGCACAGGCCGCGTCAGCCCTCGGCGTAATTACGTGAGCAGAGAGGTGCGGCAGAGCTCCATCTGCCAGCCGGAGTCTGATCATTTCGGGCCTGCTTCCCTCTGGGTCCGGGCTCCGCTTTCCAGGGGCTGCACGCGCACACGCCGCTGTTGACACAACAAAGACACGCAATTACAGTGGTGTGCAGCGTACTATGCGGGACTGTGGTGCGGTGCAAGTTAAATTAGGGTCTCATCCTCTCAGGTGGTGATGATGGCGCCAGTCATGATTGGTGCAACTCAGCTTCACGAGCTGATCTGATTATTATTGGTATTAATGACAACAGTGTTGTCATTAGCAGCTATAACCATAATATCAGCCACACACTCTGGTTGTCTCTGAATAGATCCCAGATGGAGCCTAACCTCAGAGGTCTCAGTGGACCTGGGCAGGAGCCTAATGATCACTTCAGGATCAGAAATGAAAACTACTCCCACACAGAATGTCCGGTGGTCCCGCTTTAGAGTCCAGCCCTGAACCTCCCCCCCAGTAAAACCATCTCAATGGGTTGTTGGAATATTTAGATGTGCCCAAGAGTGGGATGGATGTCCAGAGGGTTAGGGTACCTTGCCTTCAGATGTAGTTCTGATCCGGTTACTGAACTGAGAAAAAGCACATTACCGAAATTCAGCCCAAGTACAACACCAGCCTAAAACTGGTGTCAGGAGGAGGAACTGACCTTATTCTGCTCCGACCAGGTGACAGACAGGTCACTAGTTAATTAGCTGCAACTAGTGGCCGGCTGAACTGAAGGTGGATGTTTGACAGTTCAGTTTCAACTTGACACAGAGCCCGACAACATAAACACAGATTTAGTTCTAACCAGAGGACTAATTCATCTGATTTCATCACCAGGTTATAGTTATCTACTCTGGATGGTGTTACTGATTAGTTTATATGGGATGAATGTTAACCAGCTGGAACTTTCAGGTTTCACATCAGTAATAAAACATCTGGATGTGCCTGTTGGTGTAATACTAAAGTCATTGTGGTGGAGAGGGGTTTCCAGCTCCTAAATCCACCAAAATCAGGTTCCAGCAGAACTCATTTAAATCTTCAGAGTTCTGCTTGTTTTTATTTGTCAGGAATTGTGTCAGACGTGTGTTCTCATTGACATCAGAAGGCTGTTTCTTGTTTTTTTTTTGGTCTGCATTTACTAGGGCTGCACGATATTAGGTAAACCTGCGATATGCGATAACAGTGATTAATATTGCATTGACGATAATACTTGCGATGAATAAAAACTTAACTCGGGAACAACAATAATCTAAAACATAGAAATAAAAAATTACAAAAAAAATCATAAGAATGAGAAAAGCAAAAGATGTGAGGAAAGGAAAAGAAAAGAAATAAGAAAAGGCAATCAGTGGATCCCAGGAAAAGCAGAATCAGCAGAATTAGCATAACAAAGCTAACCATCAAAATTAAGTGCCCAGGGATCTAACCTATGAGAACCTTCCCAATTGGCTAAATGGGTGAAGAGCTCAATTTGATTTGTTAAAAAAAAACATCCTGCTGCCGTTTGACAGAATGCATATGTGTAGCTAGGGATGGGTACCTTTGACATTTGAATCGATCCGGTACTAATTCCCGGTACCTACGAATCGATACCGGTACTTAACGGTACCAATTTTCGATACTTTTGAGTGTTTATTATTTTAATTCTCTTTTATAATTAAATATACTTTTCTCAATATATAACCATATTTGATAAATATCACGATAAATAACATTCAACTGTTTGTATTTTAACATCGTCCTTGTAGTTTTATAAGCTGATAATTAAACTGAAGCAAACATCTTTACTGTGAACTAAATTTACTGTGTATCTTCATTCCTTTTGCTGTCTTTTTTCATTAGATTTTTCCTACTGGGAAGTTAGAATTTCCGAAGAGAAAGCAAACGCACCATTAGCTGATAACAATGGTAGCAATGGAAGCTAACATACCAAGCTAACGTTATCTTAAACAGTTTATTTAGCTGCTGGAGCAGATTAAAATGATGATGCCTCACAGATCGTTGTCACTGGTTTCATCTTGACCCAATCACCCGTCGCATTTAGTAAAGTGAAGCCAAACTTTAGAGCATGTTCATGTTCTTCTAGTCGGGAATTCGGAGTTCCGAGGAGAAAGCGAACGCACCATTAGCGAAACGGAAGCTAACATATCAAGCTAATTATATTTACCTACCGGAGCAGATTAAGATGAGGATGTCTCACTTAGATCGTTGTCGCTGGTTTCATCATCACCCAGTTACCCATCACATTTAGTGAAGTGGACCCAAGCTTTAGCCTGCGTTCTTTCTACCATGCTGCTCTGTTTACAACTGGTTCGCAGTGAGCGACGACATAACGCTCTTGCGCATGCGCAGCTGTCGTGGCAACTGGCAAGTTCTCGTTATGAAGGACGGGTACCGAAACGAGGCACCGTTTGAAATGACGTGAATCGGTGCTCGGTCGGTACTATGGAATTCGGTCGGTACCTTAAAAAGTACCGAATTCAGTACCCATCCCTATAAAAATATTTGAGCTGACCATTCATTGTGATATTTATCTGTCTTTGCTATATGCATATTGCGCATGTTGATATCGCGATAACGATATATTTAAGATGTATTGTGCAGCCCCAGCATTTACTGATGATGATGTTCAGCTCTAAACCTGTGGACCCTCCACTTCACACTTAAAACTCATAATCACCATTTTTCATCGTAAAATGTGAGATATTCTTCACTCTAGAGTTCACATTTATTTACTAAAATTTCCCATTCTGTGTCCTGATTTTACTGACTGATGATGACAGTGGAGTTTCTGTTCTGTTGTTTTGTTGCTTTCCTGCTGCCCCAGCAGGAGTTTACTGGTTTCCATGGGAGTGAGGATGTTATTTAGTGGTGAGGTTTTTCCTAAACAAACATGTTGTTGTAATTCTTAAACCAGAACGTCTTATTCGACTTTGATAAACTCATGCTTTCACCTGCTGAGGTGTTTTCATGTGGAAGCTAAAGGTGAGGCTAATGCTAGCTCACCTTCTCTCTGATTGTTTGACTTGGTGATCGTTTGGGTCCAGACAAGTTATCTTGTGTTTCTTGTTGGTTTTGGTCTGACAGAACTTTCTGAGAAGTTGTTCTCTGACGTCTAAAACATTGTATGTGTGTTTTTCTGACTGGATCTTTTGTGTTTAGAGCTAATTGTGTCATTTACCTGCAGCAGACCTCTTCTCCTCAGCTCACTGTAAGATCTCCTCTTTGTCCATCTGTCCTCCTTTGTCCCCCCGTCTCCCCTGTCCCCCCATCACTCCCACTGACAGGAGATGCTGCAGCTGTCCTCCTTCAGTACTATAAGTGTGGGAAAATGTAGATTATGGGGAACTTAAATTTGTTAGATCATCAACCTTAGAACAAATTGTGCAACTTTCTGTGCTTTACAGGAAATTCAATTTTAATGTCCAATTCCAGGACATTTGCCTGCTTTTTCCATAAGACTGTAGCTTTGTATGTGCACATCCATCTGTCCCACTCTGGGTTCAATGTCCTTCTAGCACAGGCAGTCACCCTGGAGATAAATGATCTCCACTTGTGAAGTCTGATCAGAATTTTATGGACATCATATTTTGATTTAAGCGAGTAGCTATTCCTTATTCAGAAATGGTAAATAAGAGGCCACAATGTCCCACTTTTACCTATAATTTTACCAATAATGGAACTGATTCTCCCAGAGAAAACGCTGAGTTTTCAGAAACATCAGAGCTACTCAGAGACCAACTGTTGCCATAATCCTGGACAGAATGATTTGTGTATTTGACTCGACTCAACAAACCAAAGCAGCAGAGAGGGAGTTGCATCGAGTGAGAGACTAACACAGACTGTAAGAACTCACAACACTGTTCTCAGCCACCTCTGTTGTGTTCAAAATGTGCACTAATTCCCTATAGTTTCACTATTTCTTCAGTCATGACTTTGTACATACTGTACGTACTGCACTGCCACACTTCATAGTTTTGCCTTTTGTGGTCCACCTTCTACAGTTCTTGACATAGCAGGATTAATTCCCATAAATAAAATTGATTTTGAAATGTTTTAAATAAATTCAGAATGATTTGTCTGCAGTGAGAAATAGATTACATCCCCCACCCCTGATCTTTACAATTGACCAAAAGTTTTTATGATGCCCCCGTGTTAGGAGATTTACTCTAATTGGTTTCCGGTTCTAACTCAGGCTTAGGTCGTTTCATTTGTGTCCTTGGGCGAGACACTTTACTCCTTGCCTTCTTCTTACCTTCTCAGTGGACCAGTGGTAGAGTTCCCACTCTGGGACTGGGAGATCAGGGTTCAAATCCTCGTTGGGTCATACCAAAGACTTTAAAAAATGTGACCCAATGCCTTCCCGCTTGACACTCAGCTTTAAGGGGTTGTATTCAGGGTTAAACCACAAAATGTTCCTGAGCGCAGCCACAGCTGCAGCTCACTGCTCCCCACGAAGATGGGTAAAATGTGAAGATTGATTTCACCCGTGTATGATGACTATTGGGATTCTGATTTTAACTTTAACTCCACCTGGCCTGCTGGTGGCAGTCGGAGGGCCTGGTGGCGCCAGTTCTGTTGGCGTGCCCCAGGGCAGCTGCAGCTACAGTGTAGCTCATTGCCATTAGGGCTGCAACGATTCGCCGACTAATTGTTTCAATAGTCGGTGACTAGTTGACTATTAAAATAGTCGTTAGTTGCAGCCCCAATTGCCATCATTGGCATTAGAATGTGTGTGAATGATGTTTACAATAAGTTGGAGTTCCTGAGTTAGAAAGCACTAAATACATGTACAGTGATCCCTCGCTACTTCGCGGTTCGTTTATCGCGGATTCAGGACTTTGCAGATTTTTTCTTTGGAGCCTTATTCAAGGGAAATTTGCCGATTCGCGGTATTTTTCACCGATTCGTGGTATTTTTCTATGCGAAATATCAAGAAATTCTTGTTTGTTTTTCATCAATTTCATCATAAAATGCACTTTTTGTAATAAAACTATAAAAAAAACAAGTAAAAAATTTTTTTTCTTGAGTTTTACCCACAAAAAGAGAATGTGATCATACGATAATTCAATATAGTACTGTATGTCAGACTGGTCGGCTGGATTCGGGAGTTGAGCTTGTAGGGAGCGTGGTTTCACAGACGCGGAAGTGAGAGCGTCGGTGAAACGCCGGCTCACGATTTAATCAAGGAAACCCCCGAGCGTTCGAGCGTCAACGAAGTGACACGGAAATGCTGGGCTTTCCAGAAGTAAGTAAGATAACTTACTATGAGCTGATAGTTCGTGGGATGGATCGGTAGGTTGGAAACTCTGATCATGAATCTGAAGAAACAATGACTGAGTGGTGAGCTGGAAAGGCGACTTCCGTTTATAGCCGCGGTTTGTGACGTAGGTGCGACGTGGAGGGAATCCCCGCGAGGAGCATGCTGGGAGTTGTGGTCCATAGTGGAGGCCGGCTAGCTGGAAGAGGCTGGCCTGGGAACTTGGGTTCTGACACTGTACTGTAAATATGGTGTCCCTACTTCGCGGATTTTCACCTATCGCGGCCAGGTCTGGAACGCATCTACCGCGATAAACGAGGGATCACTGTACTATATATATATTAGGGATGCGTATTGGTGAATTTATGGTGATACGATACGTATCACGATAGAGGAGACAATATATTGCGATACATTCAGTCAGATGATATTGATTTTTTTTAGACTGAATTTATTATAGGAAAATTCAATGAACAGTCCAAACTGATACTTAACATGTTTAACATGAAGTGTCTGAACCATAATAGAGGAATTTACATTTCAATGGTAGAAACAAAGCCCATTGCACATGCCTGTCAACTAGCGGTCGGCGTTTGAATTGCGAGGGTGACTCAGTCAGGTCATACCAAAGATCTTGAAAAAATGGGACCCGATGCCTCCCTGCTTGACACTCAGCATTAGGGGTTGGAGGGGGGGTTAAACCACCAAATGGTTCCTGAGCACGGCTGTGTCTGCTGCTCACTGCTCTCCCAGGGGATGGGTCAGATGCGGAAAACAAAAGTTCACACACCTGTGTGTGTGACAACTAATGGGACTTTAACTTTAATATTCATGTGCATGACTTTATCATGTTAGTGAAACCAGCATGAGTAACCAAAGTATTTGCATACAGTTCAAGTCGCCCAACTGAGAATAGTTCAGCTCAGTCTGGTCAACTGGTCTCAACATCCTGGTCATCGGCTATCTGTGGGCTTTTTTACTTGAGTTTACTGAGCTGGAGTAGCAGATCCTGTGTGCATCATTGTTGGGTTCTTTGCTAGAAGTGGTTGATCTGAATTATGATAGAAATACATTACTATCATGTGGCTGATGGTTCTAGCAGCAGGTGGGATTAGATTGTGACTGGAAGGGACAGATTATTGTCCAAAAACAAGAACCACCCTCGAATGGGTCCAGTAGCTTTGTTTAAACTGGGTCATTCTTAGTTTTTGACTCTGATATGAAGATTTATGGGTTTCACTTTGTTACCAGTCTGAAAGGTTTTAGTGGACGTCTGTTCAAGAGTCAGGCAGTGAGTAGGCAATCATTTTCTGTTGGATTAAAAGATATAGGACTTCATAAGGTTTATTTAATCATTTTTCTCATAGTGACTTCTCTTGTGGCTTGACAGGTTTCAGCTGGTAACTGGTTTTCCTCGGAAGAGCTCTGTGATGTTGTGATGTTCAGTGGTTAATAGTTTTGTTTAGAGTCGGAGCTTGAGTCCTGCTTCTGTTGAAAAACATATGATGGTACTTTTTATCTGACAGCCTCACTCACGTTTGGGACTGAAATGTCTTAAAACAGCTCCCATCTCTTCAGCCTCCTGCTGGTTCGTGTGATGTTATTTCATAGACCTTTACACCATCATCAGTTTCGCACTACTGGGTTATATACATGGAATTTTTGTTATTAACACAGAAATATTTTCATCAACTTTTATAAACTAGTTTTATATTCGTAGATGTTTTCACAAAACTGTGTTCTTATTTTCATGGATTTCAGTTTAATTAGCATTGATTTCTGAAGTTATTTGCATAAAATTAAGCAGTTTATCCCCATATGAAATTCTACATTAATTTACATGAAATATTGTTCAAAATTAATTATGTATTCATCTACAAGGAAGTCTATGGTTATTTAAATGGAAGTACTTGGAATTATATGGTTATTACCATGACATTATATGGTTATTTATATGGAATTGTATGGTTATTTACATGAAATTATATTATTATTCACATGGAATTGTTTCCATGGAATTATATGTTTATTCCTATGAAATTGTATGTTTTTTTACATGAGAATATATGGTTATTCCCATGACATTATATGGTAATTCCAAGAAAACTGTATGGTTATTTCTATGGAATTGTGTAGTTATTCACATGAAATTGTGTTGTTATTCACATTGAATTGTGTGGTTATTCCCATGGAATTGTATGATTATTCCCATTGGAATTATAGTCCCATGAAATTATATTGTTATTCATATGAAATTGTGTGGTTATTTCCATGGAATTGTATGGTTATTCCCATAAAATTGTATGGTTTTTCCAATGAAATTATATGGCTATTTAAATGAAATTATGTGGTTGTTCCCATGACATTTAATGGCTATTCAAATGAAATTGTGTGGTTATTTCTATGAAATTGTATGGTTATTCACATGGATTTGTGTGGTTATTTACATGGGATTGTATTATTATTATTCCAATGGAATCATATGGGTAGTCCCATGAAATTATATTATTTCTATAAATTTGTGTGGTTATTTCTATGGAATTGCATGGTTGTTCCAATGAAATTTTATGATTATTTACATGGAATTATGTGGTTATATTTACAATAAATCATGTGGTTAATCACATGAAATTATTTGGTAATTTACAATAAATTATGTGGTTTGTCACATGGAGGGAAAGTCAGTAAATTGTAAATTTTTCCACTGTAACTTCCTAATATTCCAGCTAAAAGAACAGCTTAACTCATTCACTGGCACTGCCAGCCATTTCCTGATCAGAAAAGCCCTTCGCTGCCCGCGTTTTTCAGCGTTTTCACTGTTTTTTTAAGAGTCACAGAACGTTGCACTCTAAGATGATGTCAACGCCAAAACTAACAAAACAAAGAGGAGACTCACCTTTTGCATCAGGAAGAATCCACACGTTTCAAGCGTTATTTGTTCTTTCACAATCCGTTGTCGAATTGTGATCGGCAGAAGCTTTTCCGGTTCGCACCTTACTTTTTTTACAGCAGCGGCCCAAAATGATCTCCTAACACATGGATTTTCTGCTTCCTGATCACGTGACTTGTGACGTACGCGAATGAAGATCTGCTTTAGAGCTGGGATGTTTGTTCTCACGGTGCGGGGGCTCGTTCGACGCCCACACGGTAAAAAAAATTGGCAGTGAACTGTTGGATTTAAAATGACGACTTTTGTCGTCAATGCCAGTGAATGAGTTAATGTAAATGTGATATAGATCTTTAAAACACACACTCCATGTAAATCTTCAGAACACACACACAAACACGGTGACTCATAAAAGTAAGAGCTTAATGTGATGTCCAGAGCACAAGATGGTTTATTATCTTAGTTTTCTTCCTGTTTTAGTTCTGGATTTTAAGTGAAAGCCTTCAGAAAAAACAATAATTGATTCCTGGCAGGTTTTGTCTTTATACCAAGTTTATGACGTTTTCTGATTCTGTGAAACTTGAAATATCCATAGGCCGCTTTTGAGCAGAACAAACGTATTGATGTGCATCTGCAGATGGTAGAGCGGGCTGGTGGCCACACCCCGGACAAACTGCTGTATTGTATGACACGAGTCTTTCTCTGTGGTTGTGTCCTCACCCAGAAGTAAAATCGGTGTGCTTGTAAAGCAGAACAACGTGACACAAGAATTCTAATAATGAGCTTTTTATTGATTATTTTGTTTTGTTTTTATTAGAAACTAGAAATGATTCATATTCTCTTACAAATGAGTGAAACAGATACTGAATCTTCTGTTGGCAACCCGTCCAGCGCCGAGTGGGCTGATATTCCAGACAGCCTATCACAACCCCTCTACCATATTAAGGTGGTGATCCTGAGAATACTACCCTACCATCATTCATTGGCTTTTTGTCATCCATCTTTAGTTTCAAAACATTAATAAACAAAGGTCGGAAGCTGTTCTGCAAGGGTGCAACAGGAAGTCAGTCCAAAGATCAAAGCTTTGGTGCAGTTTCCTGCTGTTTAGGGAAAAATGGGTCAGTTTGGTCAAGATTATGTGATACCAGTCCTTTTTCAGACTTTTGAATTCAGCTATTTTCACACTAACTGTTGCTTTTCTTTGCAGATCTGGAACATCAAACAGATGATCAAGCTGACACAGGAACACTTAGAGGCTCTACTGGAGAAGTTTGGAGGAGAACACAATCCTCCCTCCATATATTTGGAGGTAGGGACGGGCTGGGTGGGTATCTCTGGCCGTGTGGAAGCCATTCGGTGGTTTAATGTGGTGGTTTGTTTACGACAGGCCTATGAGGAGTACACCAGTAAACTGGATGCCTTGCAGCAGAGGGAGCAACAGCTGCTGGAGGCCATGGGAAACACTACAGACTTCTGCACCTCCTCTCCAACACCAGGCCTGCTGGAGGTCAAGATGGGAGGTTGTGGAGCTGGAGGAGCTCAAGCCTTTCCCTCTGCCCCTAGCACGTTAGCCGTCCTCCAGACCCCCACAGATGCTGGTCGAGCCAACCCCCGCTCCCCTCAGAAGCCCATCGTCAGGGTCTTCTTACCCAATAAGCAGAGAACTGTGGTACGTCTGATGGGCTGCCTGAGAGCTCGACTAGACTATTGGTCTCAGGAGGAAACTATAACTCCTAACTCTCAATGTGATTTAGGTTTTTGTCTAATCCAACACGACGATTGTTGATCATTTAAATATCTATTTTCTTTCTTAATTTTTTAGTTTAAACCCTAAGTTCATAGTTTCTTCCCTCTTCACTGTTGGCTCTGTATTTCATTTGTTTCTTTATTCCAGACAAATGCTAACAGACAACACCTTTAAATGACTTTCTGTAGCAGAACAAAACGTGGAGAGTTAGGACTTCAGGAGACATCTAGCTTACACTAAACAACAACAAAAGTAGCTAAATTAATCAGTAATAGATTTCAGGTACTATTTTCTATCAAATAAAGACCGACAGGGCAACGTGTCTGCCCTGCTGAGCTGTCAGAACCTCAGATGGTAGTTTTTCCATCTACAGACTCACATTGGGGCTGTTTCCTGTCGGCTGTTGGTTCTTTCTGGTCACTAACTGGTGTTGTGGTGTGTTCAGGTCCCAGCCCGCTGTGGGATGACTGTGAGGGACTCCCTGAAGAAGGCTCTGATGATGAGAGGACTGATCCCAGAGTGCTGTGCTGTCTACAGAATACAGGATGGGTCAGTATTAACCATCGGTATTAACCCACTGGGCCAGTCAGAGGAGGTCCGGGTGTTGAACACAAATGAACACATCAGTGCAATATGAATGTATAGAAATATTACAAATAAACAGATTTCTGTATAGACAAAGATGGACAAAATAATCTTAATGAGAGCACTTCATTCCCGATAATTTCCTTTAAATGTGGGCCTTTCCCTGTAGTGACTATAAACATGTTACCATGATGGGAATTACTTCTATCAGGATGTTGGTTGCATCACACAGTCTAGTTCAGACCCGCATCACTGGAGCAGTCAGGTATCAATCACCTGATCTACATGTAAATGTAATGAAATAGATTACAGTTATTTAATGAGCCATAAGGCGTGAGATTCCATAGGAAATATAGAATCCACCTGACGGATCGAGGGTTATTTAAACCAGAAGATGGGATCTTTTTATTGCAGAGATTAGATGACCGTTACGTATTCACTCAGAGACAACAGAATAGAGAGAGTCAAGTTTAAAAGTTAAGAATTTTATTACTAACAAATTAAACTAGGCTGACTTTAAAACTAAATGTATAGTGTAACTAAAAATGGATGAGACGGTGAATGGATGACGTGTGATGTTAAATCAGAACCAACAAATCTAAAGAAGCGATTGTTCTGACGGGAACTGAAGGTGTTGTTTTGCATTAAGCTTTGGTTCGGAAGTTCAGAAACACATGAGACACCATCATGCTGGTCTACCTACCCTTGGTGGAAGTCCTCTGTAGATCAGGAATATCTAGGTCCAGTTAGGGATGCACCGATCAGGTTTTTTTGCTGCCGATCACCGATACAGATATCAAAGAATGCTGATCACCGATACCGATCACGTGGATTGGCCAGAAATTTTCTACAACATTATAATGAGTGCTACAAACTACATAATCTGGGAATAAAGGAAATGTAACCTAATCTAAAATGGTCTGTATTAAGGTTGTCATGGTGTGAAAATTTAACCTCACGGTTATTGTGACCAAAATTACCACGGTTTTCGGTATTATCGCGGTATTTTTTTTAAACGTGCTACATTTTCACACAATTAAATAAACCCTGTATGTCAGGAAATATTGTCCTCAGTTTGTGTCTAAATGTTTCCTAAAATGTGTTATTTTGTAATTATGTTGTTTATTTGTTTACATTTTTTCCCTTTAGTCTTTAAAATACCAATATTTGCCCATAACTTCTTATTTTATGTCTGTTTGATGTCATCATTTAAAAATATTAGATCAGATGATACTCAGTACTCAAGTAGCCTTCTAATCAGATACTTTTTTACCCTTACTTGAGTAATAAACCCTATATCAGGAAAATATTGTCCTCAGTTTGTGTCCTTCCAGTGAGCTTTGCAGATGTGGGAAAATGTCATCAGGCAGTAATCCTTGTTAAATTCATAATTATTCTCGGAGAGAGACCAACTCTAATCTGCCCCTGGGAGCCCCGTAATGCATAGCGTCATTTCAACATGGGGGTGTCCGCGACACGGTTTATATGCAGGTAGCGGCGCTGCGGCTGCTTTATATAGCGACTCGTTGCATTCTCCCTCAACCCAAATCCTCGGATCACGCATTTTAGCTAAAGCGCTAACGTTAGCTTGCCTTGCGTTGACTGTAGAGTTGTGGGTGATGGTCACGCAGATGTGTCATGAGATTTGAAGCGTTGCTGCCTTTCACAGACACTTTTTCTGCACGTGCTGCAAACAGGATAGCCGTCTTCTATCACCTGTCCCTCGGCGTTCTTCAAATATCCAAAAGATGCCCATACTTCCGACTTTGTCTTCTTTGAGGGATAATAAATGTCCTCCTGAGCGCTGCCGTCTCCTCCTTTGACCATTATTTCAGCTTTAGCTTCAAGAAAGTTTTGGTTGTAAACAACAAAGCGCGCATGTGCTGCCGGCAATTTCAGCAGATGATACGGTGGCTGGTAAGGGTCACCGTACCTACACCGCAGCCACGGTAATCCACCGAGATAATATAGTTTTTTTAAAAACAAGGCAGTTATTATTATTGTCAACTTTTTTACCGGGGTTTACCGCTACACTGGTTACCGTGACAACCCTACCTGATCGGTCTGCTATGATCTATTTTGAAAACTCCGATCAAAACCGATAGGGGCGCTATCGGCCGATTGGGATCAAATGCCAATCCATCGGTGCAGCCCTAGGTCCAGTGGACCCTCTCTGGAACTGAGCCGGTAGGAAAAGCCGCGGTTCGGATCAAACCCGTCTTGAGTTACTTCCGTGCATACGACACGTTATTGACGTCTGGTCAGACCCAAGCTTGGGTCCGGAAGGTTGAGCTTTTGTTCTGAAAGGAACTGCTGCCGCTGTTGGAAGAGCGACTGGATTTTTCAGCTTGTCGTTGTTTTTTCAGTTAAAGAGTTTAGATCAGGATTGGCCACTCCGTCACTTTCTCTGGAACGCTTTGAACTGGCGTTAGAGCTGACATGGCATAGTTGTATACTTCGGATGTTATGGTTTATTGTCGAATGAAAAATGACCAAACACCATCAGAACCACGCCTCCGTCAGATCTGTAAGATTCTGATTGGATCAGTGAAAGTAATGTGTCATGTCTTTTTAACGCTACGTGAAATGAGTCCTGTTGGAACATTTAAAGTCATATTACTTATTATATTCTGTAGGATCATAATAAAGTAATTAATATTTTGATTTCATAGATCGGTCACATCTTATTCATTGACTAACACTTTGATGGATTAGCTTTATTAAAATAGAGTTCTTTGATTAATTAAAAGAAAAGAGTTCATTCTTCATTCTTCTGTTGAGCTGAAAATAAGCAGGTTAGAAGGAATGCATGAGACCTTGAGACCATATCTCATGCAGACCAGTCTTGAGCAAAGAAGGGAAAAATAAGAGTCATTCCATTCTGTTACATAAATAAACACTTCCCGCCCAACATCAGCAGCACCCATGTGTCTTTAGGAATCAGACGTGAACATGGCTCAGTCCCTTCAGACACGAGAGCATTAATGAGTCATAGGGAGGAATGGCAATGATCCGAGACTTTCTGCTGGTGTGAAGAACCAGGGAGTTCCTGTTTTCAGCAGGAAACCATGGTGGTGGTTTAACCAACAGCAGCTCTACACGTTCTCCTGAGCAGCTCTATCTGGTTTCTGCTTTAGAGAGAAGAAGCCGATTGACTGGGACACAGACATCTCCTGGCTGACGGGAGAGGAGCTCCACGTGGAGGTGCTCGAGAACGTGCCCCTCACCACGCATAACTTTGTAAGTATGGGTTTTCTGGCGTCCCTTCAGAGTTGGATCTGTGAGCCAGCTTCTGCTGCCGGATTCGAGAGTTCTGCATCCTTTCTGCTCTTGTTTAGCAAGTAAATGTAGGAATTTCAGTCACAGCCTTGAAGTGATCTTCATGCAGCAGAAATTACCATAGGTGGCGTTATGCTTTGCTCTGATTCAAAATGTGTGTTTGTGTGTTTGACAGGTAAGGAAGACCTTCTTCACGCTGGCCTTCTGTGATTTCTGCAGAAAGCTGCTGTTCCAGGGTTTCCGCTGTCAGACCTGTGGCTACAAGTTTCACCAGCGCTGCAGCACAGAGGTTCCACTCATGTGTGTCAACTACGACCAGCTAGAGTAAGTCCAGGGATGAAGGTGGATAGGTTCCCCAGATTCGGTTCACCTACCAGAACCACCCTGTCTCTCAGCCGATCCCTGAGCACACTCCATTGCTCTAGAGTGGTTGGAGGGTTTTCTTTTAGCCGTTCAGGTTCTAAAGATGGTCATTGTGTTTCACAGTTTTAGTCATGTTCCTGTTTACTTAAAGAGCAAGTCAACCCTAAGTCTACAGGGTTTTTTTGCTGATAAACTGCACAATTGAGTGAAATAGTGCTGTAGACGTGTAGTCATTTAGGTATTTGGGGGGTTTCGCAGTCTGTCACCCACTGCTGCAGACCCGCAGGGCCTCTTAGTCCGCCAGGCACAACTCCGTGTGGCACATTTTTTAAATAGGTGTGGGTTGGGTAAGACTGGTTGGGGGACAACTTACTCTTTTATTTATTTATGTATTTATTTATTTTTTTAATCTCTGTCTGATTTCCTCATGTTGTCATCGGTGGTCCGAGGTTTGTCCGTCATTAGCCACGTTTACATGCGCATATTTAATTGGATTGAATGCCCATTCAGATAGAAAATTCTGAATGTAAACATGTCAGTCGGAATATTCTGATCCGATTCGGCCCGATCGGATTGAAATTTCAATCCGATTGAGAGAGGTGGTTTATTCCGTTCTTCATTCCAATTGACGTGCATGTACACAGCCATTTGGATTGTTGGGGTAAAATAATGCCCTCTGCGCATGTGTGCAACAGCGAGCGGGCCTCTCCGCTGTCATTTGGACTGCCTGACTTCAAAAATGACGGCGTAATTAACGAGCGACGGCTTTTAAATCCGACGACAAACCGTCCCCGTTTCAGTAATATTTAATTCAGAACTTGCATTTTGTGGAAGTAAAATAAAAATCTGATTATTGCACAAATCATTCGACAAACATGTTCAAATCTGTACTGGAAATATGCAGGTTTATCGCGGGGGCTGCAGCGCACGGATCCCCGTTTCTGTCAGCCTTGAACGCAGCAGCTTCTGCAGCAGGTGGTGGAGACGAGCTTGTAAAGAACACAGGATAATCTGGGTTTTACAGACCTGACTGGAGGCTGATGTTGGGTAGGAAAACGTCCTCGGTTAAATACTCTGGACGACAGTAAAGTCCGTGTTAAAAGCTCGTAAACGCAGATGACCTGAGATGTGGTTCGTTAATGATGAACACAGGCTTCTAAACTTCCTGAACATCTTCTGTTATTTTGTTTGAACAGATTGTTCTCAACAGTTTCAGCTGATTGTCACATGTTATTAATAATAAGCCACAACAGAGCTCAGTAATAAAACATGAGTCTAACCCCACCCCCACCCCGCTCTGTGCCGCAGCTGTCACTTCAGACCCGCGGACCAGCTGATCAAGAGGCGGAGACATAACCCTCCCTTATTTTAATCAACAATAAAATGCAGCAAAGCATATATCTGCAGTTATTCACTGAAGAAAACGTAACTTCTATGAGCTAAATAAAAATCTTAAATTGAATAAATGGATCAGGAAAGCAGGAATAATAGTTATTTCTGTTTTTACATTTTCCATTTCGTTTCATGGCGTTTGTTTACAATTTTTCTTTCGGGAAAGGCAACTCTGCGCATGCTCAACCTCTTTAATCGGATGAAATGCTTGGTGCATATGTACGCACAGCATGATCGGATCATTTCAGTTCGTGTCCATGTGAACAGAGCTTCGGAAATTCCGATCAACCAAGATTTCAATCGGATTGAGGAAATTTGGCTCATGTAAACACAGCTAGAGTTGCTGTTAAAGCTTCTTCTGCAGTGAGGAAAAAGTGACCCCATGACACCCCGGCTCACTTCTAATTGTTCTGATGGGAACTGAAGGTGTTGTTTGATGACTACAACCAACATTATTTAACAAAACCAGCTACAAAACAGACCACTCTGATGCTTTTATTACTTAAAGCATTAATTTTCAAGTGTGGTGTGTGAGCTCCCTCTGGTGGAGATAGCCAGTGAATTACTATCCTGGAATTGTAAACATTGAGACTGAAGCAGATGTGAGATAAAAGGTGTTTAGTTTGTATGTGTGACTGTAGTAATGGGTGACCTTCATCCAGTAGTGTCAGTAGAACATAGCTGCCCTCCTTGGTGCCTGTTGTTTATGTAAGGTCAGCGTGTGCAGTATGAGTAAAGTGTTGCTGAAACACGTTTATATTTTTGTCCATCTAAATTATAAGAATATTTACCTACAGCGAGTGCAGGTTTTGATGCGTTCATTCCATTTTTAATCATGCACCAAACCAGATGTGTGTGCAGAGATCACCTGTATTTAAGAGTGTACTGTTTCAGGGCAACTGGAGCTTCTGAGTGCAGAATTGAACACATGCTGTGTTACCCCTGCAGTAGGGTCATGCCTCCAGCTCTGACTTGGGTTTTTATCATTCTTGAATAGTACCTTTTAATGTTTTCTGTTCTGTAGCTTGTTGCTTGTCTCAAAGTTCTTTGAGCATCACCCGTTCAGCCAGGAGGAGGTGTCCTCAGAAGGAACCACCCCCGTGTCTGAGGTCTGTCCGTCCCTCCCTCCATCTGACTCTATTGGGTGAGTTGTCTTCTTCATATTTCTCCATGAGGAATCCTCCTCCTCCTCCTAATGTTCATAAAGCATTAGCAGCCAGTAGCTGATGTTTATTTTTACATAAATGTGTTAAAAATGATCAGCTTTAATTTGCTATTCCAGACGATATCTCTCTTATTTGATCTCTTCAGGTCTATGTGCCATACCACTGTGTCCCCGTCCAAGTCCATCCCCATTCCAGCTAGTTTCAGGCCCAACGAGGAGGACCACCGCAACCAGTTTGGCCAGCGGGACCGTTCGTCCTCTGCCCCCAACGTCCATATCAACACAATTGAGCCTGTCAACATTGATGTGAGTCTGCTCGTCCTGGCGGGACATCAGTGTGTGTTCAGGTTCTGTTCCAATGGGATCTCAACACACCCCAAATCATTATTAAACAGATTTTAGTAACACTGCAGAGGCATCTCTGCTGTCCAGAACTTCCGTGGGGTCAGAAACAAACCAACTGCACTTAATCTCCTTGAAGACATTTCACTTCTCATCCAAAGAGCGTTTAAACAGAAAAGTGCGGAGTGTCTAGCTCTAGTTGATTTTAGCTGGTTTATAAGTTACTCCTCTTTCCAGTATTGTTGGCGTCAGACTAGCTCTCATTTATGATCTACAGTTTCAAAGCTTGATACCTTGAATGAGAAGCAAACATCTTCATGAAGAAAAAAAATCCAGTTATCTTGTTTGTGAACGTATCCAGATTATGGAGTCCTGGTGGACTCAATAAACCTTTATCTGTAGATCCAAACCAAAAAACAAGCAGAGGCCTCATTTATCAAGCTTGCTTGCACACAAAACGGGGTTGGAAAACCGCGTACGCAACTTTCCACGCAAACTTTGGGATTTATGAAAGAAAACTTAGCGGGAAAATGTGCGCAACTTTAAGTTGACTAAGGACCTGGCTTACACACATTTTGGACATGGAGAGCACCTGCAGTGCTGCTGCTGAGAAGGATAAAATTATGAATTTCAGCAGCATTATCACTTGTACTGCTTCGTGTTCACACAGAACAAGACCCCCCACATGCACACACACAACACACACACACACATACAGCCTGAAGTGCAGAATACTGAATGCAGAATATCAGCAGGGGGACAGATTGAGACAGAATGTCATGCGTATGTGACAGTGAGTGTCCTGTCACTGTGACCCGATTGATCATGTGCCCTGGCTACTTAGACAAGGGAGATCTCTGTTTGGCTGACTGGTTAGCGCGCGTGACTTTCACTCAGGGGTCTGGGGATCGAATCCCGATTGGACCATTGTTTATATATCTGCCACAGATCTCTCTGAAGAACTCAGCATTGACGGCTTCAGCAACGCTGTGCCACTATGTGGATTTTCTCTTATTTATTTTGCAAAAGCTCTTCCTTTCATGTCTCCACGTCACCCACAGGTACCTCAACTTCTGCTTGTGAAATAGTGCTTCCTTGATCTGCCTTGATCTACGGTCGCCATGTCATTGGCGGAGCGCTGCAACAGCCGGCTTATGTATATAAATGAGGTCCACAAGGCACTTTGCATTGACTATTTATGGCAGTAAGTGGGCGTGGTGAGGGCGGGATGTGACTAAAAGGCAGCTGAGAAACTTTCTAGATAGTTTCTGATTTATGAAGTGGAGATTGCGTGCAGCTGTGCGTACTCCATGTTTGATAGATCACAAACCTACTTGGCGTAAGTACTTTTTTTTTGCTGAGCTTAAGTACGGTTTTAGTAAGGATTCTACACAATGTTTGATAAATGAGACCCCTGGTAACTAATAAGTCAGGTCCTCTGAAGGGGCTCAGTTTGTACAACAAATTCATTCTGAGCAGCTCCTCTTTGGTTAAAACCTAACTGGTCATAAAACACATGGTGACATGTAGATATGTCGTACAGACCACAGGTCGGAAAATCACCCTGATTCAGGCTTCCTGTTTGACTCAGTGGACCATCAGCACAACTCACATTTCTGACACTCGTTAACATTTTCTTTCTTTCTTCCTTTTAAGGACCTTATTCGAGATCAGGGCTTGCAGAGGTCTGATGGAGGTAAGGACTTAAAAGAACAAACCATTTTTGATTCATCTGTGCACCCCCATCCCCCCTCCATCCTCCATCTGTGTCCTCCTGGTCTTTTAGACATATCTGTGTAAGCAGCTCAGGCCTGAGAAGTGAAGTCACTTGTGCTTTCTCTTGCACCGACTGGTGTCTAAGACCACTGATGATGTCAGGGTTTCTAAACCACAACAAAACTGTACACAGATCAGTTATAACTTGATGGTAAAACCTGGTCCTGATTGTGGGTGGAGCTTATCTGACTTCAAAGTCAGTTGCAAATGTAGGATTTTCTTCTGAGTTTGAGGCCATGATGGGGCCACAGTATTTATAGAGGGGCCAAGTATTAGTCCAACATCCTTAGACACGATTTCACACTGGAAATTCTAATTTGGCTCACTAGCTCTACTAGTGTTTGGACTTGGATTTGCCTCCACCCAAAATCTGATCAGCCCACAAAGGACAGAGGGCCTTTTAGGATGTCAGTCACATTTCAGCAAGGGCTAAGATGCCTAATAGGAGGAAGGAAGGCTGGACTAGACGTCCTTCTTTCACTAGTTTGGACATTACTTTGAGACGTAGCTCCTACCTGAAGGTTGTTGCTGACCAAGGGCTTCTTTTGCTAAACAGTCCCAGTCTAAAGTGTTGACATGTCCTTCAATTTGTGTCCTCTCACTCGTTACCACTTATCCAAGTTCAAGCCATGGAGATGCCAAGTACAGGAGGGAAACTCGCATTCTCCAGCTCCTAGACCACCCCTCAATGTTCCTCGACCAGAGAGAAGACATAACCCCTCCCCCCAGATGGTCGACCCAGTCATCTTGGTCAGAACCACATCCTCATTTTTATCAGATCGGGCTCCTCTCTTTATCTCGAAGCCTGGCCATGCTACAAACACCATTTCAGCCCTTGGATCCAGGATCTCATTCCTTAATTCCTGATCCAGATCTCACGACCACAGACGAGGGTTTGGGTAGATCACTAAATCAAGAGCTACACCTTTCAGCTCTGCTTCTTCTTCACTCTGATCATCCGGATCCACGCCCTCTGCTGCAAGTAAAGTCTCGATCCATCAGTGCATCTATCCTCCATCCTACCACCACTCAGTCACAAGGCATCAAGATTCTAGAACTCCTGCAGGATTCAGAGACTTTCCCAATCTAGAGGGAACGTTCCACCTTGGTTTAGTGATAAATCCCAAATGAGCACCTGTGGGACTAGAGCTCCTCACCGCCTTCTGGTTTACAAAGATCAGCAGGCGACTGTTTGGTACCATAAGGCTCCTGCCTCTGTGAGTCGGTTTTGTGTCTAAAGCTGGAGTAACTCAGTACTAGGAGACATTATCACTGATCTGTGTAAACATTAAACTGAACATTTAGAAGTCTGCAGGTAGCAGAGCTGTAGCTGAGGATTCTGGGGGACAGGGGGAGTAGCAGTGATGGTCTGTCTGTCTGTCTTTACCCTTGCAGCCCCCCTGACCCATCCTGCCTGCTGCTTGAGGAAGAACCGAACACGGACCTCAAGCCCCCTCCTATACCCCAATGAAATAGTGTTTGACTTTGAACCTGAGCCCCTTTTCCGAGGTAGTTAGGCCTCTTTGTGTTCCTGTGTCCTTCACCCATGACCTCACATGACCTCTGGTGGAGTCAGTGCTCTATGAAGGTGATCGTTCAGCTTTTACCTTTGATATCAGTTTGGACACAAAAGCTTTTGTTTATTAGAAACGCTTAAATTGTTCTCATCAAAAAGTCAGCTATGTCTTAAATGTGAAACCAGCTGAACCACATAGGGAGTAGTGACTCCACACACACACACACACACACACACACACACACCCACCAACCATGTCTATTCCGCTGTGTTTCCTCCCTCTCTTCATCAGAATAGACACTACATATATTTAAAGCGCTGGGTTCTAATCTAACCTGAAGTGTAGAAAACCACCCAACAGTTTCCACCAAGTCGTTATTAATTAAATATAAACAAAGACAACATGTAAAACTGAGCCCATCTGATCAGATTATTGATGAACTGATAATAATCATTAACTGATAATCAGCAGATGTTTAGTCAGTTTGCTCCTCCGGAGCATACAGATGTGTGTGTGTGTTAACACAAGAAGGAAAGACATCTAGAAGCCACGGTTACTGCCCACCCATGTAGGAGAGTCGAAGGTCATTTCCAAACTACTCCGAGTCCGTTATTCTGCAGAGAGAGATTATTCACTTAGTTCCTGGTGCTGAAGGCAGTTCTGCCGGACCATCAGGTGGCCTCAGTTCTTCCATGTTGTCTGTTGGATTAGATTAGAACCCTTCAGAGCCTGGTGAGGATCAGATCTGTTTATTTAGTCCTGATCAGTAGAACTTAACTGTGTTCTTGTGATCCAGTCAGCCGGTGAGTCCTCAGGAAGGTGACTGAATGAGGAGATCTCATGTAATAAACCTAAGCAGCTCATCTCCGACTGATGTGAGAAGTTTTTAATTGGATTCGGTAAAATCGTAAATTGATTGAAGTCGTTTTAAAATTGGATTATTATGTTGACTAGTTGTATCCTGATTGGATGGATTCATGCTGAGATGTAATTAATAAGCTGAAAATAAAACCTGTGCTAGGACTCAGTTTGTCTCGTTGGTCCACTGTCTCTAGGATCAGAATAGGTCATTCTGTGAAACCATTACCTGCCTCCAGGCTTCCCACCCTCTCCCTTTTGCATGTGATGCAAGTGCTTCACTTCCTGTCTTCACCCAATCCTCCATTTTTCCTGTCCTCTCTTGATTTAATTTGATCTGTGTGTCCAGCTTTCCTCTTACTGTTGGTCCTCCTTTCCAGGATCCACCACAGGGCTGTCGGCCACACCCCCCGCCTCTCTACCCGGCTCCCTGACCAACGTCAAAGTCCCGCAGAAGTCTCCGTGTCAGCAGAGGGAGCGCAAGTCATCCTCATCGTCCGAAGACCGCAATAAAATGGTGAGACCATCGGAGACTCTGAGCTGTGCTGCAGCATCTGGTGTGCTGGTGCTGACTTCCTGTCCTGTGAAACAGAAAACACTGGGGAGAAGAGACTCCAGTGATGACTGGGAAATCCCTGAGGGCCAAATCACCCTGGGTCAGAGGATAGGCTCGGGGTCCTTTGGAACTGTGTTCAAAGGGAAGTGGCACGGTACGATCGCTTTCTTTTCAGACTCTGAGAGCTTATTTGAGTCTGAGCTGGACTCTAAAGACGCCAACACCAAACAGCTGACTGATGTGTCCTTTCTGCTCCCAGGTGATGTGGCCGTGAAGATGCTGAACGTCACTGCTCCCACGCCACAACAGCTTCAGGCTTTCAAGAATGAAGTGGGAGTCCTCAGGTATCCGTTTCACCCTCGTCCTCCGTCACAAGCCTGAGATCACAGATTTAACATGAATACAGCACAAAGTTAGTAGAGCTGGACCAGCATCTATCCCAGAATTCATTGGTTAGGGGGCTGGGCCTAGGACAGGTCTGGTTCTAGCTGTGAGCAGGGAGGATCTTCTGTGTAGCAGGTTGTGTTGTAAATCCGACGGAACCCATGACTGAATAGTGTTGTTGAGTCTTATGAAGATGATGATCAGGGTTCTCCATTGCGTTTCTTTATTTCCTGAATCGTCCTAATTTGTCCAACCAGCCCTAGAGGCTCCAGATCCGTCTTCAGACCAGAACCAGCTTTTTAAAACCACACTGGCTTGATGCTGCGCCCCCAACAGATGACTGCAGCTCAGATTTCACGCTCCATCACAGAACAGAGCATGTGTAACATCTTGCACATGGCAGATTAGAGTTTCCTCTAAGAGTCCAGTGTACTCTGTCCTTTCTTGTCTACAACCTCACTGTTGTGTCTCTGGTCCAGTCTGCTGTCCAGGTCAACGCTGAAGTGTTTATTTCTCCACCACCTCCGTTTCTTCTCCTGTGGTGGAACAAGAGTTTGACACGTTCCTGGTTCTTCTAATAGCCACAGTCACTTCGTTTGTGCTTGTTCACATTCAAGAGGAGAGATTTTTCCTTCATGCCACAAACTGGTCCACAGGTTTTCTGGACTTGGTCTCTAACGTGAGGCACAAAACCTTTCAGCCTGTTTCACATGTAGTTGTTAGTCCAGGAGCTTGTGGAGGCGTCCACCTGTGTCTTCTGGAGTATCTTACATTTTAGAGAGAACCTGCCTGGTTTGTCCCGTTTCACTGAGGGTTTGGTGAAGCAGGTGTGTGAGGATGTCTTCAACTCCACAATGAGCTAGATGCATATGCTCCTGGAGTTAATGATCTCTAGAGAACTTTCATGAACTTTTTCTGCTTGAAGCCAGTATGCTTTATCCTTTAACACACACCTCTTACTTTGTTCTACTGGATCTTGATTCCAAGCTGGTTTTCTTGGTGTGTTTTTTATGAGGGGTAGCACCTCACTGTTCTGGAGGAGATGGTGTTGTCCACACAGTTTAGTCAGTCACACACACACACACACTCAGTGCAGGAATGATGTCATCTCCATGTGGCACAGAGTGAATTCCAGTCTGTAGTTACCCTTCATGTTGATTTTGGTCGCATCACTGGGGTTCTCAGTGCCTGCTACTCTGGGTTAGACCTTTTGGCGACTCAAAGTGGGAAAATAAAAACCTCGATCTTCTGAGATAAAACAAGTCCCTGTAGTTAATTTTTCATTTGTATTCACTATAAGCCCTAACTTTTATTTTATTTTTACTAGTGTTTACTCTGTTATATTGAATCAGCTGCAGTCGAACTAAGGGATGTGTGTTTTCACCAGGAAAACACGTCACGTCAATATCCTGCTGTTTATGGGCTACACCACCAAGCCCCAGCTGGCCATTGTGACCCAGTGGTGTGAAGGCTCCAGTCTTTACCACCACCTGCACATCATTGAGACCAAGTTTGAGATGATCAAGCTGATTGACATCGCACGGCAGACCGCTCAGGGCATGGAGTGAGTTCCCACACACACACACACACACACACACCAGCTGTTCTTGTCTAACTTCCTTTCTCTTGTTTGTCCTCAGTTACCTGCATGCCAAATCAATCATCCATAGAGACCTGAAGAGCAACAGTATCCTTATGGAACGTGCCTCAGGCCAACCATCAGCTGCTGTTCACAGCTGGGCTGACACAGCAGTGGTGAAAACAAACGTATTCCAGTGTGCATGAGTTGTGCATTAACTGCTTCAGCAGCAGGAGAGATTTTCCTTCACCTCCTCTCCCAGATATTTTCCTCCATGAGGATCTGACGGTAAAGATTGGTGACTTTGGACTGGCAACAGTCAAGTCTCGCTGGAGTGGCTCCCACCAGTTTGAACAACTGTCTGGATCAATACTTTGGATGGTCAGTGTTTATTTGGCTCCAGGTCCATTTGTACTTCTGCTGAGACACACTCTTGTAGCTTCGAGTACCTCATACTTGTTCTAAAAGAAACTATGGCCGTTTCTCAATACCCAATTATGTTAGTGCATTCTTGTATTCTTTTCAAGTATATTCTTGGCAAGTACAGCAGAAAGTCCGTACAAGAGAACAAGTATTGCATTTGGAACAGAATCGTACTCCATTACATCAAGGCAACAAGCATTGCTTCATGCTATTAAAAAAAAGGATCTGAAATACAAAATAAAAGTCTAGTTTATCCCTTAAATACCAAAACAACAATGAATACACTTCATTTGTCATAGATTTGGTTCATTTTTTTTTAATCTAAATTGATAAAATACAATCATTTTCCGATGTTAAAGAAAAACTTCTTTTTGATCAAAACAGCTATTTAAGGCAACACTGCTTTTATTTTGATAGTGGTGTAGCTAATTAACGTTTTGAGGGATTGTGAAGAGTGTGAAAAATAAAACAGCAACTTTTACAGGTTACACACCATTATCTACAGTAACAGACAATTTCTTTTTCATTTATTTAGACTAAATCTTTTGTGTTTTTGGTGTAAAAACAATAGACTTATGAGCTTTCTCTTCTGCCTTTATCCATTCGGGGTATAACAGTTTGCAATGCAGTGCATTATGGGATACCTTTCTGGCCCAAGTCCACAGAAGAAAGCATTGATGCACCCTCAGTGCAGTGGACAGGGCAAGAACACATCTGGGAACTATAGCCTGTTTTAGAAAACAATGCTGCAACAGCGTGGTGGCATCAGAGAGCCTTAGGTCGTTCATAAGTGCCCAGGCTGTGATGGTCATGTTGCTCAATCGTGTCCTTTTTACAAAAGATTAGGGGATGGCGGTATAAAGGGGGTATGGGGTGGTCTATGTGCTGCTGCAGACTTCTGTGTATATTAGACATAACTTGCCTTTTATTGCGATTGAAGCCACGCCGTTAAGTTTTTTTAACAAGCCGCTCCTAAAAGTGTGTATCCTCCACGATCCCCGTGCAGTCTCTGGTGATCTGAGCTCTAGCTATAACGGAGAGGAGCTCTAGGAGGGCTGTATTGTTACAGTTTGCCATCTCAGCTGATTCGGATTACAAAAGCAAAACTTATGGCTCGTGTTTACTTTTATTTTTAATACATTTCCCTTCCGGAGCTCGGCAGTAACTCCCCACTTGGTCATGACACCTCCCTCTGTTGCGCCAAGGCGCAAAATGCATTCACAAGTCCAGCGTCGCGTTAATGTTACTACCAAGCGTGGTGGCTTGAATGCCGCAAAATTCCCGCATCACCATGCAGCCAGGGCGCGTTCATAAGACGCACCGTGGCGGACATGGCTTGTCCTGTATAAAGGGCTATTGAGAGTACTTGCCATGATGCGTACTTTGCATCGGAACAGTACTTGGCCCATCCTTGAAAAGGTATCGTAACAAATTTAGACGATTACGTAAGTACTGTTGAAAAACAACCCGTGTGATCTCATATCTTTGATTTGGCAAAAACTGACCTGATTATGCTGTAGAGCCGACTCTTCTGGGGCCCGTTAAGCTCTTACAGTTCAGCAGGTCAGAGGGCTCTGTTTAGAGAAGTCTTAATCGTGTGCGTGCGTTTGTGTTTGTGTGTGCGCGCATGCGTCCATCAGGCTCCAGAGGTGATCCGGTTGCAAGACAAGAATCCCTACAGCTTCCAGTCAGATGTCTACGCTTTTGGGATTGTTCTTTACGAGCTGATGTCAGGAGCTCTGCCCTACTCTAACATCAATAACAGAGATCAGGTAAGCCTTTACCTTTTGTGGTCCATCTGACATCACGTGATGTAATGGTGACCTATTAGGCTCAGAGTGATTCGCAGTGCAAAGCCACCTGTCAGACGTCATTAACCCGAGACACAAACCTTCCTTTCTGTCAGATTATATTTATGGTGGGGCGAGGTTACCTATCTCCTGACCTCAGCAAGGTGCGCAGCAACTGTCCAAAGGCCATGAAGAGACTGATGGCTGATTGTCTGAAGAAGAAACGAGAAGAGCGACCTCTCTTCCCCCAGGTGAGACATCAAGGCTGAAACTGTTCATTAACATTGGGCAAAATGGCAAGAGCTGAACGTCGGACCCTACAGGCCTCAGTCAGCAGGTTAAAGGTCATGACACCTCAGCTTAGGTTGGTCCTTCTGGAACAATTGGATCAAAATAGAGATGTTTACCCATAATGCACAGCAGCCCAAACAGCTGATCCCAGCTGTCAGCACAGTGGTGGAGGGTTGATGGTTTGGGCCGGTTCTGCAGCCACAGGTTTCACTGAGTCCACTATGAGCTCCCACAGTGTTCCAGAGTCTAACGAGAGAACGTCTGTCCGACAGCTGGAACTTGGACTTAACCAGGTCACAAAGCATAGCCATCATACAAACACAGCAGCAGATCTACACCAGAAACAATGTGCTGCGAAGGTCCAGTCAAACTCCAGATAATTTGGACCTTCGGAGAGCTGAATGTCTGCAAACCTCAGTGAAATGAAGCAATGTTGGAAAGAAAAGTGGACCAGAACTCCTCCAGAATCACGTGAGAGTATAGTGAGGTCAAGGTAAGAGTTCCTGGTGCTTTACCACCAGGTGGCGACAGAGGTCTGATACCAGTAGTCTAACTGGAGCTGTGACTCTCGTCTGGTTTTGGTGTTGGAGTTGAGGTCTAACTCTTGTCTGGTCCAATCATCTCCATAGATCTTGGCCTCCATTGAGCTGCTGGCTCGCTCTTTACCTAAAATCCACCGCAGCGCCTCGGAGCCTTCATTAAATCGTGCCGGGTTCCAGACAGAGGACTTCAGTTTGTATGCCTGCGCCTCACCTAAAACCCCCATCCAGGCTGGAGGCTACGGTAAGATCTAATCAGAGACTGGGTCTGACAGGATGTGTGTGAACTGCCTGAGTGACCATGACTCTGGTTGCTATAGCGATCCTCTCATATCTCCAGAGAAGCCACCTTTGCTGTTGTAATCACCCACTTTTACTGTGTGGTTTAGGAAAACGGTATTACCCTCCAGTTCCTCCAGTCCTTATTTATAAAATAATCAAATCCTCGGACCTCCTGATAAAGCTCAAGCTCAGGTGTTAGATGGTTCCTCTGAATGTTTCTAACACGACCTGAACAGGCTGATGCTGCTGTTCAGAACCGACACTCATTCTGCCTCTTTGTCTTTTTCCAGGAGAATTTTCTGCGTTTAAGTAACTCAAACCCGTCTGACCCTTCACTTCCCAAACATGGAATACATTTTTACTGGTAAGAACTCCCACAAGGTGGGAAAGAGTGTGTCGTTTTCTTCCCTCGCCACCCTGAAGAAAACATCACCTCATCAGGTCCGGTCCTCTAGAACGATGACCACAACACCCAAAACAGAACCAGAAACGGGACCAAAAAACACAAAATACACAAAAGGATGTGCATGAAAACGGCGTGGAGAGGGAATCTCAAGGACTGGACCATCCACTGAAGGGAAAACCAGAGGCTGGGTTCTGAACCGGGCCACTGAACTGCACTTTGAGCAATGCCAGAACCGGGCCTGTGGAAGAGGTCTCCTGAGATGAGCTGAAGGTCACTCAGCAGGACTTCCTCCTGAAGGACAAAGACTTGAAGGATTATTTTGTTTAGTTTTTGTTTCTCACCTTTCAGACTTTTGTCATCTTTTTGTCCCGAGTGTGTTCTGACGACCCGTTTTGAGGAAGGTTTTCTTTCTGCTCACACCTTCGTTTGGGCTCTTTGAACTCGGTTCTATGAAGGTCTGTTGGTTTGTTTTGTCTCCAGCATTAAAAGAATCACAGTGGTGTTCCTACTCAAGCCTGATGAAAGGATCCCAGACTCAGGCCTGATTAATGGATCCCAGACTATTCCAGAAGTTGATCTTTTGGTAGGTTTGCTGTTGGAGATTTGTGTTTGGAGTTGTGTTTTCTGAGAGGATTCAGGTAGTTTTATCTAAATGCATTAAAAGCTCTCATTCTGCTGTTGTTTTGGAGAGTTTAGAGGACAGGTTATTTTGGTTTTGATAGCGGAGAGCAGTTTATTTCTTCGTTTTGGACACATTAAGCTACAGTTTGTGTGCAGTGTGTCTGTGGGAGATTCTGAGCTTCCCTGTTGTTCCACAGTTTTTCCTTAGCTTCCCGTTTGTTTCTGTGGATGTTGGGCCCGTTTAGTTCAGAACCCTACTGGACCACTCTGTTACCTGCTGAATGGACCAGCTAGTCTTCATACTGTTTGCCTTCTTTTCTACAGGCAGGCCTGCAGATCTGTATTTATGTGATAATTTGGTTTTATTTTGTACTTTATTGGAAACTCTTTCTGTTGACACTCGTTTTAGTGACTCATGTACTTGCACTTTGTTGAGAAGGATCAAAGTGATTTTTATTTGTTTGGTTGGTGATCCGGTTGCGTCTGTACCCATCCTGCTGTGATGGCTCTGGACGATAGTGGACCGGTGGATACCTCTAACCACCCATCATGTTCTTCTACACTAACAGCCTCCTGGTTACCGAGGAGGTTCACCACATCAGACGGATCTCCTAAACAAACGTGACTTTTACACAAGCTACACGGGCTGGGTTTGTTACCAGAACTTCTGCTGTTACTGACCAAAGGACCCCACTGGTCATGGGTGTAAAGTGATGAAGACCAGCTGAGATCAGAGCTTAGTGATGAAGTGACCCAGATGGAGCGATCTGATTGGATGTTGTGGCTTTATCGGCTAGCTCCAACAAAGGACCTTAACTGTTTCTTTCAAATGTTCTGTTTGGTTTTATTTTAATGTTTTAAATCTCTGTAGGAGAAATGCATCACAGCAGCTGTTACAGAACCAAATAATGGACTTTTAGGTTTAGTCAGAATCAAGTCAAATTCCAAGTTCAATTTGAAGGTTTTTTTTTTTCATCATAGAAATTTTTTTAGTTTTTATTTTATTTATTTTTTACTGCGAAGCCAGGCGGGAACTATAAAAACAATTAAGGACCTAAAGTTAGATATAACACTCACAATATTAACACTGAGATGGGCGATGGTCTCTGGATGCTGACCAGTGTTACCTCTGCTCCCACACCTGCTTCTTCAAGAAGCTGATAAACCATCCGTTTGTTTCTTTTCATGTCTAATAAATGATGTGAAATAATTAGTTTTTCACCTTTAGTTAATTTTATGCATTCTTTTCAAAGATTTACACCAAACATCTTGCATCAAAATACAGACTGGGTGAGTTTAGGATCCCTGGCTAATGTCCCTAAAAGTTTTAAAAATATTCTAAAATGAGAGCTGCAAAACTGACTCCGTGTCTTTGTGGGCCGTCTTGGTTCTAGGAGTCCGAAAGTGGAGGAACGTGAGATGACTTTCGGAGGAGTCGAACTGAGAATGACACATCGAGACAAAGTTAAAGCGCTACGTTGCATCATTACTCCTTTTGACCTGATCAGCTGTAAACCCGATTCAGTGAGAAACAAACTTTTCTTCTAATTTTGTGTCACCAACATGCCAGCGAGGGCCCGGGTTCCCGCCTGCTGATGTGACTGTTGCTAACTATGTCAGTAGTCCCTTGGCAGATGTTGTCTCTGTTCTAATTCAAAGACCATGAGACAGTTGTTGGTGTGTTCATGAAGGGGTGGTCTATTTCATAGAGGGGTTCTAACTACTAACCCATATGAACACAAACCAACTGGTGCAGATAGGGTAAAGGACCTGGATTCAGCCCTAACAAATGGCTAACAGCATAGACCTGGAAATCACTTGTCCATTCATTCATTCATTCATTAGGACTTGCTTCTAGCATCAGCTTCGGTCTAAACTGTTAGATTTCTGTCACCTTCCAGACCCAAATAGAGCCTCGTCATGATGGAGGCTTCACTCATAGCTGCAACAACAACCCTTTAACTTTTAATGTGCAAGAGTTTTAAATTAAAATGGAAAACACACACAGGTGTGTAGGAAATGTTTCAGATCAGCTGCTTCATTCTGAGAATGAAGACAATAATGAAGGTCTGGCCTGTCTTTAATTAACTATTCAATTACTTGGTGTCTAAGAAACCAGACAAACTTGTTGAACATGGTTGTTCCCTTTGGCGAGTCTCGTGGATGATTGCATCTAGCGATGCGAGTCTTAGGCCAGTGAACTAAAATCAGGAAAGGTGTCGTTTCACACTCGGACCGGTCTGCTCTGAGGTAGACTCGGCGCGAAGGGACCCGAGGATCTCAGTGGAACTCCTGAAGGTTCCACGTGCAGGTTGGGCTCTAACCCGGATTCCTGCCCTGTGCTGATCCAGAACCAGCCTTAATTAAAAACGCTTCTTTCTCTGTGACTCTGTCATGCCACATCTGAATCAGGGAAACTTTAGATGAAGATTTAGACTCTGTGAGGAACTAAGCTGCTTTGAGGAGAGCAGAAGGTGCTGAACTGATACTAAGTATTACAGAAATCCATCTGCTGTGACCTCAAATCTGACCAATATTTATCCTCGTTGATTCTTTTCCCCACACTGGATGTGGCGTTGCTGTGCTCTGTCTGATACAAAGAATAAACAGTACCATTTGTTCTGGTCCAGAGTCCCAAAGAGGCTCCAGTCTTCATTATTTAACAGCGTCTGATGATGAAGACCCTAAAATTCTGATTTCCTGCTTGCTGGGTCAGGATCCAGACAGACTCACTTTAAATGCAGATGTTGACCGTTGTCTTCAGAACTGGGCTCAGTTTTCGGCTCACAGAGGAAGCTGGTAATGACTTTCAGAGTGTTGGATATAATTTCTCTAAAAACTTTTGATTTTCTGAGAGTAACCGTTTAGGCTTCACGCTCCTCCGATCCCATCCTGTCCATCCTTGTGTTTGTTTTCAAGGATCAAACCCCCGTCCTTGCCTGCACCTTAAACCCGATGGTTCCTTTTGACTTAATTTTTCTTTGTTCACCTGTAAATAGTTGTACAAATAAAATCTTGTCAGCTTGCTCGGAGGCATGGAGACTACAAATGTAACAAATTCCACGATGCTTAAAATAAAGGCGTTTTGATGACAGAACTGGTTTAGTGTAAAAATATTTATGGCTGTATCATAAGGAGAAAGCTTAATGTATTTGTTGTGAATATGAGAAACTGATATATTAAAGAAGTGCATGAAAAGTGTCAGTGTGTGCAGCGTGTCGTTTGTGTGATGCTCCACAAGGTGGCAGCATCCAGCCCTGTGATGTCTGAACACCTGTCAACATTTTAAAGTTTATAATCATAAATATATAATAAACAGGAGATCTGGATCACTTCATGCTCATGCAAACGTGCATAAATGCAAGTAGAGTAAATAACATCATTTTGCTCTGGTGTAAAAACTGACAGAGCGATCATTCGTGATGCGGAAAAGTTTTTTTTTTAATTATTATCATTAAATGCTTATTACAATTTCTCGTGAGTGCGGAAGAGTTGCAGGCCAGACGTGGGCGCTACTGGAAGGAATTCAAAAATGCTTTTCCAGGTAGGGTTGCATGATGATGCAATTGGCCGCACTGTTGCTTTTGAGCATGAAGGTTGCAGGTTCAACGCCTGGTTGTGGTGTTTCTGTGCAATGGTTGCATGTTCTTTGCATGCATGTGTGGGTTCTCCACCACAGATAAAAAAAAACAACTCCTAATGTGACAACGTGTGTGTGACTGGAGGAGGTATGAAATAATAACAGCCATAAGTAAATGCTCATTTTTGCTGGTATGACTCAGGAAGTAAGAAGAAGAAAGCATTCTGATATATCACAAGGCACTTCACAAGAACAACAAAAATGAAGATAAAGATAAAGGTTATATAAAAATTGGAGGAAAAGAAGAAAAATAAAGATTAAAAATCATAAAAGTAAACAAGGAGCCTGAAAAAAATAAAACTGAATTGAAAGAAATGCCAGCTTGTTTCTGCATGATTGAGTCAACACACGGCCGACAACTGATGAAAAATCTTAAGTCCCAAATAAATGTTTTGTAGAAAAAGGATCAAAATCAGAAGGAAGAATTTAAGAGGCATTCAGTTAGACCAGACTGGAGGTGATACTTCAACTCTTCCAACCTACGCCTCCGTAGTCGAGCATCCGTGTGTTTGGGTCAAGAGGAAAACCTGAAGGCTAAAGCCAACTGGCCTCCACAAACACCTCAAGAACCACAGCTGTTGTCATCTTCCCACCATGCATGGAGACAGTAACCAAGGACTGAGTGCATATATATGGACATACTTTATGTGTTAGAAGTCCGGCTTTATTGATTTATTGTAATAGTTTAATTATCTGCTGAAAAGTTAGTTCATCCAAATTAAAACTGAAGTATATAATTCTGTGTAATAAATTTATATAAAATATGAGTTTCATTAATTTAAACTCAAATACTGGCATCAATAAACTGTCAATATTATTATAATTTATTGTGATGGACCTGTAAAATGTTTATCGGTCATTAGAGACCAGAAACCTGCATCAGCACGCGTGACAAAGATCTGAAGCTGGGAGGCCGTGGCTTAGAGAGGCATTTGTTTTAGACTTCAAAGCTGATTTGAAATCAATACCTGTGACTGTTTATGTTGCCAGTGAAAATCAAATGAGTGGCACATGGTTAGGCTAGCTTTAGATGGGAGTGTGTGGAGTGATTTTGTCCAGCTCAAATGTCACAAACAGATAAAACCTCCCAAGCACAGACTTGGCTCGGAGATCAATACATGCATTTGTTCTCAGATGTCTTCTTTGTGACGTCTTTGCATGCATAATGAACACCCCCTGTTCCCCATTGAAGAATGTATTGATCCTCCCAATGGCTGGTAATCAGCAGATCGCCATTCTGGTGGGGAGAGCGAGGGCAGAGACTCCCATAGATTAAACCGACTGACAAGCACATTGTGCTTCTTCTTCAGAGCTAAACGGCTTCTTCTTCTGCCTCTGGCTGTTTGTGCTCTGTCTTCTGCAGACAGCTGGTGAAAGGAGGTGAAAGGGGGGCACTGTGAATCTTAATTTAATTAAAGGCAGTCAGCCAGGACGAAAGTCTCTGTCAGCCGTGGACTTTCTCTGCAGATCTTTGCTGATATTAGTGAATGATGAGCTCCGAGGTCAATAGCCAGAGCAACGCCTGAGTTTCTGCAGAGTCTCTCACACCGAGAGAAAAACAAAAAAAAAAAGGAGGAACGGGGGTTTGAGAATCATCAGGAATGTGATATTTCATCAGGGATGCATTGTAATGTTTCTAAATGTGTGATCATTCCTGGAGAACTCAGTGATGCACAATCTATTTAATTCAACAATGAACATCCTCAAAAATTCAGCTTTTTGACAGCATTGGGAATGAGAAAAAATCATTTTGGCAGGTTGCACTTAAACTCTGACCCTCGAGCTCCTGGGTTAAATGACAAGGGGAGATGCTCACTTCTGTCCCAGATCAGTGTTTTGATCTGTTGTCAGATTTCATGTCTCCTTCCTGTTTTATTTCAGTATATTAGTCATGGATTTGTTTTCACATCATTAGATATGAGAACTTGTAAAAAATATTGAACATTGTGGTTTTCTAAAGGTTCTACTTGTGATTCCATATTTATTTCTCCAGATGAACCCTGCCTGGTCTCAAAGCCTGAATCTGATCTGAGTTATTTTTCTGGCTGGTTGGAACCAGACACCCGAGTGGAAGCAACAAACTGACACGAGAAGAGAAGGATGCTACCTGTTTGAAAGCTCCAAATAAAGACAGATGAAGATGCCCGGAGCCTGGGCATCACCTCGTTACTCTCTCGGCTTTCACATTATTCTATCGTCACATTTAGGCTGAAATATCAGACGCTTTGCATCACTTGCTTTCAGCTCTCTGATCACCTTCATTCATCAGCACCACAGAGGACAAAGAGGAGACCAGCCATTTCAGTTCAAACATGAAACAATCCCATCATCGCCACCTGTCAGACAATAACAAAAACAATTAGCAAAGGTTAGAAGGACAGCTTTTAATGAGTTTTCATTCCCACGTTTGGATAATTAATCAGGAACCACAAAGACAGGAACTTCTTGGTAAATACAGAGATTTTTCAGTTAAATTCAGGAGACATCTCAAAGCACTTTATAAAGCAGACATTCTAACTGAACCAGTGCATTGAGTTCATTTCATTATGCCAATTAGCTAAATGCTATGTGAGGAAACCCAGCAGATTGCACTGAGTTACTGACTCTACAGTGATCCTCATACTAAGCAAGCATGTAGCGACAGTGGTGAGGAAAACTCCCCTTTAACAGGAAGAACCCTCCAACCGATTCTCGGTCAGTATGAGCAGCCATTCATCACAACTCACTGGTTTAAGAAGACAGAGCAGGGACAAAATAAATAGGTGATTTGGAGCAGGAGAACTTTCTATTTTTCTTCTTTTATTCAGTTCAATTCAAGTTTATTTATATAGCGCCAAATCACGTCACGCGTCGTCTCAAGGCACTTCACATAATAAACATTCCAATACAGGTCAGTTCATTAAGCCAATCAGAAAAAAGTTTCCTATATAAGGAACCCAGCAAATTGCATCGAGGCAGTGACTAGTGTCAGTGACTATACAGCAATTGTTATTGTGATCAGTTGACTAATGAGGACATGATCACCATCTGCAGGTTGGATGAAGACCTCAAGTCACTTTGCTTTGGAGTAACATTTAGAACTGCATAACCTTGAGCATGTGCACATGAGCAGAATCAAAAGGATTTTTGATGGAGGATTAAAATCTATGTTAACGTTATTCTGTGCTTTTTGGTTCCCATTCATAGCACCTCTCTTTCCAATTTATTACTCATTGACCTGTTGTGTCCATGCCCAGGTAGGTTGCCTCTGGCCACGCGGACCCGCTAATGAATCTACAGATTAAGCTAGGTTTTGAACATAAACACGGTCATGGAACACTCACCCCTCCTCTCGGGTATTTTCTCAGGACTGCATCCCAAGAAACCTGAAAACTGCATTGCTAGAGAAAACAAGATAGTGCTAAACACTAGTCGCTGTTTCCTAGGTCCAAACGTCTTTTGTTGTCCGTGACTTCAAATGGCGTTTTTCTTTTTGGGACTCTGGTAGTTTGTCCTAAAGTTGAAGTGGTGGCAGTTGGCTGTTTCTCCTTCTCTGATAATATTGAGCGGAGAACCTCTCACACCTGTCCAGTGATCAAAGCCTACTGGTTGTGCAGCGCACCAGGATAAAGACCAAAGATGACAGATCATCTGCTGCTGTGTACCCCAGACTCTGGAGCTCTCTCCCCCTGAGCCTGAGATCAGTGGACTCAGTGATCTCTATTAAAAAGCAGCTGAAAACTCAGCTGTTCAGGCTGGCTGTTGTATGACCTTCATCACCACTCTCTCTTTATTCTGTTCTCCACACCTATTCTGCCTTCCTCGGGATTAACAAATTTTTCCTCTCTTCTATTCTCTCTCTCTCTTTCTTTCTTTCTTTCTTTCTTTCTTTCTTTATCCACAAACATGTTTTTGATTATTTTTTAAAATCTTATTTATATTTTAAATTTTTAGTTTTTGTGAAGCACCTTGTGATTTTTATCTTGAGAGGCGCTATAGAAAAAATAGTTTTCTTTCTTTCTTTCTTTCTTTCTTTCTTTCTTTCTTTCTTTCTTTACCATGGTGTTCTGTTGCTAAATAGACAAATGAGTAATGAACGGAGGACCCAGGGAAGTGCAGAAATGCAGTGGTTCGGCCAGACCGACAACCGGACGATCCAATGGTTGCTTTCGGTCCAAAACGTGTAATTGGCCGAGGCCGAGACAAACGCAAGAGAACAACTTTATTAGTTTTTTCTTTTATTATCACCTCCATAATCCATTTTTAGCTGTACTATGTTAGTGTTGTTAAGAGTCATGAAAGAAATATTTTAAGCTTATTTGTTTTCCATGTTTTTTATTGCAGCTTTAAGCTTCTCAGTGGTACATGCTCTCCTAACCTTCAGCTTTAACAAGCTGGCCTTTCTAATCTCCTGAGACGACTCAGTCATAATAGCAGTGTGTTCATTGGAACACACCCGAATACCAAACAGATCCTTTAGACAAGCAGAATCATCATGTTAGTCCAGAATCAGACCAGTTTCTTTTATCTCTAAAAGTATTCAATACAACCACAATTCAAAAAAGTTTTTTCATTAGTGGACTTGAGCTAGTTTTAATAAAGCAATAATTTTAGACAGTTTCACGTTATTTAAGTGACCATTGTGAGTTTTTCTCATCAATTATTTAGCTTGTGTCTGTTTATTAGAATTACACACAAATATACAAGAATGTGTGTTTTTATCTTTGCTTTTGAGTAAGTTTGATGTTTGATTTGTGTAGTGCTGCTAGAGCTGAGTGTTTGGGATGTTTCTGCTCTGCATTGATGGGAGGATGCCCCTCTGCAAGAAGAGTCATCTCCTGGTGAACTCTGGCTGCTGCATTACTGTGAAATTTACACAGTAAAAGGTCTTGTCTTGATGCTGTAACCCTCAGCTGCATGTCAGACACCTTCATATATACAGAGACAATATACACGCACAGCCATCATGAATTACCAAAGCTAACAGACAATATCACACAAAGTCCAGAAGAGCTAATTGGAGCTAAAGGTGTCATGAGCCGGGGTGAGTCCTCTTCCCATCCTCATCATCTCTGAGTGTTCTGTTTGCAGGAGAGGGAGCGGCAGCTGCATCTCGTCAGCTAATCAGCGAGTTCAATACTTAAGGAGGATGGTGAACACTGCTCGACGCCGAATGATTGCTACTGACTGGTAGTTTCTAGCCACTTGTCCTCGTCTCTAGGTCTCCCAGTGTATTCTGTGACTTTTTGGAATTCTCGTAACTCTTGGATGTTTTTGAACAACCTACCTCAGGTCTTGCTTCGCATCAGGAAACCCCACGCTGAATCCATAGGGCTCCACACCGGCTCCTCTTCTTCATTCAGCCATCCACCCGTCCGGACCGGCTCGCTCTCCATCAACCCTCCGCTCCCTCTCCAGCTCCGAACCTCCCTCTTGGACAACCCCCTGGCTCACTACCTCCCTTTACTCACCTAGTCTCCTCGGCCTCTGTAAGTCCCCACTCATTACTCCCCTTCTGGACTACATCTCCCAGGACTCACCTCTGTTCTCCCCTCTAGACGCTGCCTTTCCGTTCCTTCACCCGCTGGACTTCCAGTTTGCCCTTAGTTAACGTTCTCCTTTAGTAAAAGATTGTTATTTTTCCTTCGACCGTTGTCCTGTACTGATTCTGCATGTTTTGGGTTAGACTCCTGCCCCAAACCATGACAAGACATGTGAGACCCCTTACCCCACTCCCACAGACCCAATATCCACTCAAACCTCCCACACTCTGCTTCTACCTTTCTCAGTGGCCTAGTGGTAGAGTGTCCGCCCTGAGACTGGGAGATCAGGGGTTCGATTCCTGGTCGGGTCATACCAAACACTTTGAAAAAATGGGACTCAATGCCTCCCTGCTTGACACAAAGTATTAAGGGGTTGGATTGGGGGGTTAAACCACCAAATGGTTCCTGAGCATGGCTTGTCTGCAGCTCACCGCTCCCCCAGGGGATGGGTCAAATGCAGAGAATAAATTTCGCACACACACCTGTGTGTGTGGGACAACTAATGGGACTTTAACTTTAACTTTCTATCACCTCATCAGCAGCTTCAGTTCCATTCTGAGCACTCTGTGCTAATGAGTCAAAGTCCTGATTGTGCTGTTGGACATCATGAAGGACATCATGATAGTCTCACTTCTCTCTGGGTTTATTAAGGAGGAGGAGGATTCCCTAAGGCTCCTGCCCATTACATCAGACTTTTTCCAACATAAACACACTCATCACATTTACATTTACAGATCCTCTCATCTAACATTATTCTAGTGGAGACACACACACACACACAACCCCCCACCATGGTAGCTGTAGTTTGTGGTCAGAGCCAACAACACATCTTAGGTTAATATTAAAATTTCTTTCCAATTACAGACACATTTGTGGAATCTGCCCTGTTAACCCTGAGCCATCTTCTTATCTGCCCACCAGGGGGGTTTATCTGTTTTTTGGAGTCATTTCTACAGTAGAAATGAAGAGTCAGCATCATGTTCAGAAAACACTCTGGGTGTCCAAATCTAGGCTTTTTTCTCTGCTTCATTTATAATATCCTTTAAAAATACTAAAATTGTTGTTGAGGGGATGATCTTCTTCATTTTGCTCCTGCTTTAATACATGGACGTACTAAATGTTCATCACATGGAGGATGTGTGGAGGAGCAGCGGGTCTACTCCGAGCCCCTCCCAGAAGACCGAGCTTCCCACCCTGCCTCCAAGGGAGAGCCCAGCCACCCTGCAGGGGAAACTTATTTCATCAGCTTGTATCGGAGATCTCATTCTTTCGGTCACAACCAAAGCTCGTGACCACAGGTGAAGGTAGGAACGTAAATCAACCGGTAAATCAAGAGCCTCACCTTCCAACTCAGGTCTTTCTTCACCACGACAGACCAGTACAATGCACACATCACTGCAAATGCAGCATCCCTGGTATTTTCCCACTTTGCCCATCTGTAGGAACTTTGTATGCCAAACATGAAGCTAATGAGGCTGCAAACCTTTTACCACTCGGTTCACTTTTGATACACAGGGAATTTCGCATGTAAAATGAAATATTCTGCAGGACTGTGTGTATATGCATGCACATGCATGGTCTCTCTCTTTCCCCAGAGACACTCTCCAGCTCCTCCATGCAGAATCCCACAATGTTTCAAAGCTACAGAAGATGTATAATCGCTCCAGAGATTTCCAGACCAGTCAGCGTTTCCTGATGGGAAAACCACCAGAGGGGGAAGGCCAGGTGACAGCTTAATCAGAACTAAATCAGAATACTTTTGATGAGGAGGAGCATTGCACTTGGTCCCAGCTCCTCACCTTAAGCCTAAGGCTGAACCCGATCATGGAGGAAGGCGGTTTCAGTTGCTTAGATCCATTAACCAATAAATCCAAATACTTTATCACATGTTTCTGCAAACTTTAATTATTTTTATTTGAAATATTAGGGTGGGGCTCCTCAGCTCTGCTTAGGTGATCTGGAGCAGGTATGAGGTGTTTCCAGAGACTGCAGACCTGAATCAAGACCGGTGTAGAATGACTTAACATTGTCATGTTCTGTGTCCTTTTGGTCCCCAGCCCCCTCCAGGTTTCCCTCCATGTTCCCCCTAGGCACTTACTTCTTATTAGTTTACCCATTTTCAGTATTAAGATCCCCTGTATTATATCTCCTCTTCCTTTGGTTCTGGTCTCAAGTTCCTATATCTAACCCCGAGTGTTTCTGGTTTCAGGTTTATCAGTTTTCTGTATGTTTAGATTATCTAGGTTCTATCTCCCTTTAGTTCATTTCGTTTCCTTCACCATTTAGGTCTGGTTTCCTCCCCTTCCCTGTTCTGCTCCGCCTCTCTGTTTATTAGTCTCACCTGTGCACAATTCCCTAATCACCCAGTCCATGTGTATAAAACCCTGTATTGTCTGTCAGTGTTTGTTGGTCTATTGTTTTGTCAGCGCTCTTCTGGTTTTCTTCCTGTGCTCTTTAAGTTTTTGCTCATAAGTTTGAGCTTTTGTTTTGGCTTTCTGTGTTTTGTATTCATGGCTTAGACTCCAGCCCTTTGGATTTTAGCAACTCCTCCTAAATAAAGAATTCTTATTTTGCAACCACTCCTGCCTGTGTTACTGCATTTTGGATCCAAGCCTCCTTCCCTCAGCGTGACAAACATGTCTGCTGACTGTGCTGGTGCTGAAACCTGATGTGTTCAGCTGTAGTCCTTTTGCAGCTGATTTAAGCTGGCCTGTAAAAAGGTCCTTGCAGGAGTCGCTACAGCATATATGTAATAACATATTGTCTCAGAATAGGATTTTGAAACTAAATCTTAAACTTTAAAAGCATATCTTGGATGATAAAAAGCATTGTTCCTGAAACAATTGACCCAGGATGGTTCTTGCTTTGTTTCGTACCAAAGAGACAGAGAACTGAGAATGTCTGTAGTCTATCAAAGTGTTTACACTGAATCAGTTTGAAACAGACCACCTTGATCAGCGTCTCAGTCTCCATTTGTCATCAACACGCATGAATCACTGCCTTAAAATCATCTGAATAACAGCAGCACTGGTTGTCTCAGTGTTTTTGTCATGCCACTGTTTATATCTTTGTTCCTCATGTGTGGACACTGATGCACCACAAATGGGTTTGTGTGAAGAATGCATAACATCTGCCTTAGATTTTGGATTTCACCTTCAGTTGTCTTGGACCTGATGAAACTTCACGTTGTGAGATGTGTTTCCTGGTGTCTGACTTGTGTGGCAGTGTTCTATGAGCAGAGAGCTGAGTGGCTCTGCAGCGTGATGCTGCCCAGGCACCAACAGAAAGGACAAAGCTGACTCCTCATCCATCACACACACCTACTCATCAATCTGTGGGTGTCGGAGCTTCACTTCAGGCTGGACGAGCTGCTGCTTTCAGACCCATCCCTCGCTCAGATGAACACTAAAGGTTACAGTTCTACCTGAAGAACAGTCTGGTGAATTAATCATCAGCGTTTCTTAAAAAAGGCCTTTATCTGCAATGAAGACAACGCACAAGGTACTCCAGAGACCATAATTAACCCCAACCTCCACAGTAACTTACATTTTAAGCTGTTTATGTTATTGAAAGCCAGAGACGTCTCCACCTGATCTCAAGTTGCAGATCAGGGTCCCATCACACAGTTCCATCTGTTGTTGCTGATTGGCTCTCCTCTTCCTGGTGTTTATGTGTTTTAGTCATGTAGTCAAAGCTCTTGATTGTGTGTGACTCCAGCTGTGTTCGCAAACACCAATCAAATATCCAATATGAATCTGGGGATCGGCCCGCCAAAGCCTCTGCCACTTGATCCACATTGCACCAAACTTTTCATGTTCCTCCTGCACGTGGATGAGTCCCTGTAACTGGTATGAGCTGAGTCCAATCAGACTCCTTGGGTGAATGCCCAAACACCAGGCACATGAGCCTCAATACCAGGTCTGGCTCCAGGGTTGGGTCTGGCAACCCTCCAGGCTGGGCACTTTGGTTAAATTGTGTTAAACTCATAAAAGGTCTTTTGAGCTGCGCCTTTGTCTCGCCCTTCACTTTGGACCAATTTGCCCTGGGAGACCCAACCAGGGGCCAAAATACCTCCAGACAACATAGCTGCTGATGTCATTAGGGCACCGAAACTCCTTCACCACTGTAAGGTGGTATGACAGAGAGAACAAGATCATGAACTCAAGCATTTAAAATGAATTTCCTCTGGAGAGTTAGAAACTTGGACTCCAGGGAGAGACTTATGCTGTGTCTCAATTCAGGGTCTGCATCCTTCGAAGGACCCAGACTACTCGGCCGACGTGGGCTGGGTCCTCCGTCGGCCGGGTAGACCGGATGTTAACGGCTGTGAATTTGGACAGGCCTAGCCTTCATGAATTCCCGTCACTCCCTCGGCGAACGTTCCATCGCCTAGCAACCGTGGAACCGCTGAGCAGAAGGGAGGAGGAACTTCAAATTCAAATTCAAATTCAAAAATACTTTATTAATCCCAGAGGGAAATTGATTGTGATGGAGCTGGAAGTTTTATTTAGCTTTTTAATAATTTACTTGACTGTTGGAGAGCTAATTCAGAGAAAATACTTTCGACAAGCTGAGCCTGAGCAAAGATGTGATAATAGCCTTTAATACTTTCTAAGGGTCTTAATTTGACCAAAACCGAGTTATCACCTTTTAAGACTTTTCAAGACCCAGCAGATACCCTGTAATATTAAACAATTCACATTTGTAAACAAAAATAAAATTCAAGTGTTTAATACAGAATTGATTTTATTTAGATATTTCTTTTATATGTACATGTTTAATCTTTCTTAACCATTTTTTTTCTAGCAAAGTAAAAAGCTGTCAAAGTTCTCCCTTCTCTCTGTGCCCTCTGCAGCTCTGCCTCCCTCTGCAGCCTCATGTCCTCCCTGATCAGCTCCAGAAGCTGGTCATCGCTGGCACCTTCCCCTGGATGCCCATTTTCTCCAGAATAGTCTGAACAAACATGTAAGAAAAAAAAACAGGAAGAGAAAAGAGGACAATGGGTTATTCCTTTCATGTTTTCGCAGAAAAAACTAAACTCAAACGACAGTTTTTAAAATATGAGATGTTATTGTACCTCCATTCCACAGCTGCCGAATACTTTTCTCCAGTGATCATGTGGTCCATCTTTGCCCTAAGCTTAATACATTCCCTGGTTTTCTCTTTTGTCCCTAAAATACAAACTTCTATTAAAATCAGGGGGAAAACGTATCGGGAGATGTACGACACCGAGCGGCCGAACATACGAGCCGAGACTGCAATACAAGCACTTTTACTGTAACATTTCTAACTAAAATAACGTTAACGTATCACAAAAAGTCCTTAACCTAACAGTTTTCAAGTTTATACTGACATTTATATGCGCAATCCTCTCCGACAGCTCCCGCTTCACTGTCCGCCATTGTTTTTAAAAGTTCTACCGTCCGGCCCGCAAGGCATCTTGGGAAATGTAAACCATTGAAGGATACACCGTACCCATCCTTCATTCAGGCGAAAAGAAGGCCGAATTCGTAGACCGCATTTGAAGGAGTCTTCGAATTGATAGGCCTGGTCGCGGCGCTGTGACGTAACTGGCCGACGAAGGATGCAGACCCTGAATTGAGACACAGCCTTAGAGTGTAGCCACTGTTCCTCCACGTTGAAACGAGCCAGCTGTGGAGGTCCGGGCATTTGGTCAGAATTCCTCTTGAACACCTCACAGGAGAGGTGTTTTGGGCTTGTCCTGTATGGGGTGTCATTTGTAAAGTCAAACAGTCATAGTCCTGTTGGCAGGAGGCACCAGGTCAGTATCTCCACATTGGCCACGGAACGTCTTGGGATCCCACAGGGGGAGACCTGAGGCCCCTGACCCAAAAAGCGGGTTAAATTGGACAGACGGTCAGGGATCAAGAGACTGTTCACTGACGGCGGCTCATCCGTAGGGGGCGCTGGGGCAGTCTCACGTGAAGAGGAAGAAGAAGAACATGAAATATTAACAATCTATACAACATACATACTGTAAGTTCTCTGTATAATCTACATTAAGTGTTGTTTAAAATGTCCTCTCACATTTTTACCACAACCAAAATATCTTGTGACGTATTTCCTGTTCCTTTTCGGGCTTGCTCGATCCCTCTCCAATGCAAATAATTAGAGAGCCTTTGGTAGCAGAGGTGTGCGATCCAGTCATGCGCAGAAGAACGGAATCTCAGTTCAGGATGCTCACACAGAGCCAATAGAATTGCTTGTTGAGTCTTTTTGACTGGCTTTCGTATTAACCAATCACAGGAAGAGGAACACTGTAAACAAGAAAATTATTGAATGTGGCGTCACGTTGGAGATTTGTTACCAGCAGGTAAAAAAAAGCCCAAAGCAGTCAGGAACCAGCTCAGTGTGACGTTGGGAAATTTGATTACACAAACTGGGTGGATGTTTTTTACTATAACACGGATTGTTATGACCATAAACAGTAAAGGTAAGACTAAATTTACACTTTTGACTTCATGAAATGAGCTGTTGTGCTACTGCGTTTGTGACTTGCTCCGTGACTTTTGCAGATAGAGTGGTACTTATATTGTTTGCAAGACGAGAGTCCGGGCTTTAATTTAAATAGCTGCTTCTGCAGATAGGATCATATAACATTGTTGCTACTCTGTATTTTTCTCTGTATGTGTATTTAGCGTCTTTTTAGGGCCTTTTCATTTAGTGGCTTATTGTCACTGGGTGTTGTTGAGGTAGAAAACATGGACCCTATCATTTAGACGAGCCTCTTCCTGTTAAGTAATGTGCACTTTTGCATGAATTGGTGAATATTAAGCATGTTTTTGGTCTATTGGGTTCAAGTTGTGTAATGCATAAGATTTGGCGTACCCTAGATAAGAGCGTATCTGAAAACTAACTTGCAAAAATGTGCCCCACCACAATAAATAAACAAACAAATAAATAAAGTCACACTGCTGTTCACAAACAGAAACTGTCTCCCTACACTGTGATCTACTAAAACCAGCATGAAGGCGTCTTAATGACGTTAGCACTGATGAATCTGCAGGCTTGTGCTGGAGAACTATAATAGAAGAATGGGTCACACTTGTACCAGCAGCTCATTAATGACTCTGGTCATATTCAGGTGATTCTCCAACAAAGGCTTAAGCCCGCCTCGGGTCCGAACTCAGCACCGACTCCGCTCCAGTAGGATCCAGTCCTGTTTCCAGCCCGTCCCTCCCGGTTCCGGAGCCGTGATTGGACGTTGGGTCTTCGTCAAGAGGAAGAGGAGGGGGTGTTGAGGCCCAGAACTGCGACCCATCCAGGACCTGGACGACACCGGAACGTCTCGGTGGACAGGCTGACGGACCGTGTCGGCGGCTCGTAAGGCTCTGCTCCGGTTCTGTTCTGGTTCTGCTTCGTCTGAGCGCTGGCTGCTGGTTACAGTACCTGAGCCCGGAGCCGACGTGAGACGTTCGGGGTTAAGTCTTTCTGCAGCCTGGAGAACCCCCAACAGGTCCGCTGGTGGTTCTGGTGAACCGGGCCAACAGCTGAGTAACCGGATCGGATTAGCATCCCGGTACATGCTCTCACTCAGCGGACCGAACGGAACGGGCTTGTCACCGGCTGTTTGGACCTACTGTTTTTTATGACCTGCAGTTCGGAACCGCTCTGCATCAGGTGAGTAGAACTGACAATGGACCCGTCCAGAACCTGGATCAGAGGAGTTAACTGTGTTTGGTCTGAGTATCGTGTTTACATTTATGAGGTGTGTGTGTGTGTGTGTGTGTGTGTGTGTGTGTGTGTGTGTGTGTGTGTGTGTGTGTGTGTGTGTGTGTGTGTGTGTGTGTGTGTGTGTGTGTGTGTGTGAGAGAGAGAGAGAGAGAGAGAGAGAGAGAGAGAGAGAGAGAGAGAGAGAGAGAGAGAGAGAGAGAGAGAGAGAGAGAGAGAGAGATTCGGGGCAGACAAGAACCATCCGGTCCAAACTTTTATAAAGCAGCCTAGTATCACGCCGGTCAAAGGGAGCCTGGTTTTATCGGAACCAGAACTGGACCAGTCTCCCATCGTCAAAAAATGCTCTGACGCGTCCTACTGACGTCACTAATGTCGATGTGTGGTACCTATAGGTAGAAGTTCCGCCTGTTGGCTGCAGCGGTTCTGCTCCCAGATGACAGAAACCTGTTGGAGCAGTTACCTGATTTGACCCACTAGTACGAGTCTTGTTCACGTGACGTCTGAGGTGACTTAAGGAGGTTGGACCTCCTGATGCCATGTCAGTGTCTGACCTGCAGCAGACAGAAAGCAGAACTCCAGTTTGGAGCAGCAGAAGCTGCTGCAGGTACACACAGGTTTTATCCTTCTGAAAGTTTCACTGGTGACTGATGTTCCTTTCAGGTTCTTTTATGTTCCTCTGGGTCTTGTCTGATTTCTCTGGTCCCTCTGATGTTCCTTTCGGTTTGACCAGCTCCACTGGTGTTCTCCTAATTTTCCCAGCAGTTCACATGACATGTTTTTAAAAACCTTTACACTGCTGTCAGTTTCACATGACACATTACTTCAGCAGAAATATGAGGACCTTCCTGCTGGACCCAAGCCCTGGAGCCTCTGTGGTATGGCCTGTGTGAGACTTGGACTCCAGTGATCTGTTCAGCTGTTCTCACCATCTGCTGTGGGCCTTGTGATCCGATATGATTCTGTTTACATACCAGACCGGCATACAGGCAGCTCCCCAGGATGCTCTACAGAGTCAGTCTGTGGTGAGGACAGCTTTACAGCATGGGTGTACCGTGTTCGTAAAAGCACCTTCAAGATGAACCCCACCTCCAAGGTGCTTTACAACAAAACAGTCATTCACCCATTCACACATCGGTGGTGATGAGCCATGACTACCTTGGGGCTAACGGGCAGATGTGAGGCTGCTAAACAATCGTCGCCACCACTTCCTCCAAGTAGAGTGACTGAGACACCCTCCAGTTACAGGGCAGACATGTACTCCTCTGTCATCATCGTCCACCATCGTCATTAACAGAAGTCATGGTCCAGATCAGGTGTAAGGGCCAGAGTCAGACGTCAGGGTCCAGTACAAACATCAGGACCCAGATCAGGTAACTTGGTCCAGTGGATCCAGCAGAGGGCATCCACATCAACACTTAAAGAAAGACATGGGCCGTGTCCAAATTCAGGGGTTGCATGCTCATGAGGTGGGATTTTATGACCAGTGACGTCACAGCACCGCAGCGAAGACTGTCTAAATTCAAAGAGTGCTGAGAATGCGGTCTTGAAATCCGTTCTTCTTTTCCCAGATTTTGAGAACAGGCGCGGTGTAGTCTCATCTCTCTAAATCCCGAGATGCACTGTGGGATATCACACAGATGGATATAACCTTTTCATGTTTTTCAGTACCCCAGTTTACTCGTGTCATGAAGCTATCTTAGGTTGACATGAAATTGGTAAGAGCTGTTAGACTTAAAAAAAAAGGTAAATAATACTAAACCAGCGTGCCATTGTGTCTCGACCTGACATTCAAAATATGCCTGCGCTACATCTGCTGTAGCTTCAAACAGTAACAAAACAAGAAGGTTTAAAATGTGCAAGCTCCATTTCTGCAGCTTTAGTGTGGTAGCAGTTGCTAGGTGACAGGAGGACATCCGCCGAAGTAGGGGCGGGACTATTATTTAAGGCTAGACTGTCCAAATTCGCACCTGTTGACATCCGGTCTAACCGGTCACGGAAGAACATGTTCTCCTGAGACCAATGAGGACGGGTCGGGTACACATGAGCATGCAACCACTGAATTTGGACACAGCCTTAGATTGAATATATATATCAGTGGTTCCCAATCTGGGGTCTGTAACCACTCAAGGTTTTTTTTTTTTTTTTTTTGAGATTTTAGGGGGTCCCTTCAATTTAGTTTGTGCTGAGGTTGTGAGGTAGATAGTTTAAAAAACTGGAGATGAAAAATTTTGTTTAGTATTTTGTAGTACTGAGTGCATACCTGTGACCCCTAACAGATTTACACACACAACAATGACCCCCTATGACCTCTGTGGAGTTAGCTTGTGGTTAGCTTCAGGAATATGTAGAATGTTTGTATTAGGAACGAAACCTTCAATCTTTTTCTCATTTGTCATGCTGGGGTCAGTTTGGCATGAATCAAACTTTATGCAACACAAATTACTTTATAGCAATTAAGACACAAAGATGGCAGCAAAAAGGAAAACGGATACAGACAAAAAGATGAGTTAGAACAGTAGTAATTATTATTCTTACAATCATCTTATTCAGAATAATGACTGCAACTACTACTGCTTGAACAACACCACACATCAACATAATGTAATGCATTATAAGCTAAGATATTATAATATATTACAACTACAAATTACAAAAAACTACGGTACTAAATCCAGACTCTAATTTGATTCAAATACAAAAAAATGAAGTTTAGCTCAAAATTTAAAAACCTTCCGGGAGGCAGATGTTTAACCTGTCAAATACTCTTTCTTTATTCTAAACACTATAAACTTCATTTAGTCTGTAATATCTGCTGATCCACATGATCAGGGTCAAAGAATTACTTCAGTTTACCACATTTAACCAATACTACTGTCATTCCTATTTTAAACAGTAGGGGTCTCCAGTGCCTTTCTGAGTCAGAGGACTCCAAAGCTGTTTACACTATCATTCATCCATTCACACACACATTTACACCCTGCTGGTGATGAGCTACAATGACGCTCACAGCTGCTCTGGGGCACACTGACAGAGGTGAGGCATTCCAAGCACAGGTGCCACCGGCCTCTCCGACCACCACCAGCAGGCAAGGTGGGTTGTGTGTCTTGCCCAAGGACACAACAGCAGATTGAACCTGCAACCTTCTGATTACTGGACAACCCGCTCTACCTCCTGATCTACTGCTGCCCTAACAGGAAATAAAAAGCAGGAATGGCAGCTGAAGAAGAGTTGGGTGCTGAAGGGGTAAACAGTCTGTTTTTCAAAAAGAGCTTGACCTTTTAAACTCTTGATGTTTTCACAAAGCTTTAAAAAATTATTAAAGAAAAAGAAACAAACCTGTTCCCAGCATAATTGTTAAATTGTGTATTTACATTCTTAGTAACTGTGGTTAAAGGCGGTGCTGCTGGCATCCACCATGGCTATGTTAACATCTACCAGTACACCTGGTGAGATAAAAGATCTCAAACTTAAGCAGGTGAGAAATGGCTTAGTGCCACCTTAATCCACTGTGCTCCACACCAGAACCATTCAGGTCCATCCTTGGAGTGGTTCAGGGTTGGGTTTGAACTAACCCCGAGCTTTCAGGCTTACAAAGCTCAACATCGTATACAAAGGGAACTTTAACATCAGCTGTGATAGCAGCCAATAAGGTGACGGGTGGGCGTGGCCACCTCCAGCTTGTATTAGTGACAGAGCCCTGAAATGGCTCATTCTGGAAGGTACTGAAACTCAAAAATAAAGCCGCTGAAATTGCTTCATGTGAGAGGGGTTTAGTGTAAAGAGTTGCATGAACATGTTTTAGACCAAAGAACTATAATTCCGTCTCATGTCCCTTTTAAGAGCTGTCCATACCTCATCAAAGTGCTTTTTTCACACAATAAACAAATGAAAGAAAATTAATTCCTGAGTTTCAGTGCAGAAACCTACCCTGCCTTCAGTGAGCTGCCTAAACCTTGGTTCAGGAGGTCCGGTCCTCACATGGAGGAACTAGATCTGGTTCAGAAGGACTGAAGCTTTCAGTCTTTGATATTGGTTGTGTCCAGCTGGACAGGGACACCGTACATGATGCTCCACCTCACTTTCCTTTACATATTTTGATGAAGTACCACATAAACCTCCTCTCATCATACCTGAACCTTCCTAATCCAATATATGGACCGCTGTTCGGTCCCGACCAGACCCGAATCCTGTCTCTTTGAGTAGAAAGGATGTGTAACGATAGTATGACCGTGGCCCCTCCTCTGCTGTGGGTCACAGGTAAAGTTAGGATTTTGACTAGGTCCATATAGAAACCCGGACTGGTTCTCTGGAAACCAACCAACATCAGATGAACAGATGAGACTGTATTTATGTTTGGATGAGTCTACGTCCTGCTGCTTTTACAGAGGTGGTAGAGATGTTTAGCTTTACAGATGGGAACAGGTGTGTGGTACCTTAAATTTCCATCCTGGCTGTCCTCACCTGTCACGGGGGAGATGATGATGACCCCATTTCTGTTTTTAGTTCCATGTCCTACTTTATTCCAGGTGAGATGCTGCATTCCAGATTTTTTTTTAAAGAGCTGAATGTTGGGTAAAATCTCCATAATTTGAATAATGTTGGTAATTCTCTAAAAAAGTAGGAAATTTGTGACAAAACAGTCAAAAAGATTAAAGTTAGAAGTGAGCAGGAACGTCTTCTGTTGCTAGGATGTGAAACATCTACTTCTTCTAGACTAAAAGTCTCCGTCTGTTTCTAAACTGCAGAAACATGAATCGGCCCGGACAACAGCTGCTCCCCACATAGAGGTCGCCTCGCCTCTCTTCCCATTTACTTCAGAGGATGCTGGGAATGTGTCGTGGGCGCAGGAAGTTCTTGGCGGTCTCCCTCGCCTTACTCTTTATCCCAGCACTCACCTGGCTTTACCTGTCGGTTGGAAGTTTTCAAGGTAAGAAACACAAACACAAATAGGTGTAGCTTAGCAGCTCTCCAGTGTTGTTTTCTGCATTCATGTTCTAACTGTAGTCTGGTGAGACCATTTCTAGGATAGTTCTATATTTTCTGTAATGCTGGAGGACTTGGATGTCCAGCTGATGGAGTGTGAGACAGGTTTTTAGTCTCCACCATGTGTGAGTCAAACCTGAAGTCCTTCTAAAACCTTCCTGCAGACAAAGTCACCCTTTCCTGCTGTCTTTCTATTGCAGGGGCGAATTAATGAGTCACTGAGGCCGATCCAAAGCTGATTACAGTCCTGAAGCCACTTAATGCCCCAAACTATTAGGATTAAAATCCTGCTGTAATGTCATTATTAATTAGGAGGAAATGACAGTTTTGACTTTGGGGTTGAATGAACACTCCCATAATGCAACAGTCTGAACCATATAGTCTACTGGTCCTCAGCTAACTCGCACACACTTAGCTTATTACCATCCCCCACCCCCATCAGCTCTGCACCACTGAGACAGAAGAAGTCAAGTGTGATAGCATTAAAGAGCAGGTTCACTGAATTATTATTTTTGAAAATGATCAGTCACTCTGAGTTTAACATGCAGGCTGGACATGAAAATAGTCTTCTACGCCTATTTTCTGCCTTCGCTTCTGACAGAAGCTGAGAAAATCCTGACAGATCTACGTCACACTGTCACTTAACATTCACGGACTCACCCATCTTGACTCTCGATGGGGAAAGCTGTGGTTGGTTTAACGTCCAGGAAATAGCAGAGAACGTATCAAATAGTAAAAGCTAACTGTTAGCATTAGCGACTCCACCACACAGCAGAACTCCTCCAGGCTTGTGATATTTGTGGAGATAAAACATCGACATTGCAAAGAAAACAGAGTCAGTGGAGTTGTGTTGCTTTTAGCCAATCAGAGGTCAGATGTCCAAATATCAGGAAGTAAGACTCCAATCCTGTCGTCTGAAGCTACTTTTTCCTCCGGCTGAATTCTACATCCTCAAACAGGAGCATTTTTCCCTCTAGTACAACTTTCAAGGCATTGATTTCCACTAGAGACCACTGTAAATTAGGGCTGGGCGATACAGCCTAAAATTAAAATCCCCAATTTTCTTTATTTTTTATTTGATTTACAAATTTTTTCAGATTCTTTCTCCCTCTCAATTATTAAGAATAGCAATAAGTACAAATGGAAGGCACCTTAAAGCCAATTTTGTTTTTTATTTAATCACAAGCGAGACAAATGTAACCCTCATTTCTGAGATGAATAATGAATAAATGAACACCCTCTTGGAATAAAAGGCCAGCTATGTTTTAAGTCACGTGCGGCTACAGTTAGCTGTTTTTTTAGCTATTGTTTGTTGTTGGTGACCGCGGTTTTGTTTGTCCCAGAGATATTGGCTTTTTTCATATTCGGCTGGATGCCTCTGTTTCAGGTGTTGGGACAGGTTTGTGGTGCCATCTCCTTTGACTGCAGTGGTCTTTAAGCAAAAGTTGCAGCATGGCGTCTCTTGCTCCATGTCCGTCACAGCAAACCCAAACCAGTTCCAAACAACGGATGGTTTAATTCCTTTCTTAGGAACAAACTTCCCACTCTCACCTGTGGCCATGGAGTTGCTTGCTGTTGCTGTTTCGTTGTTGTCACGGTAATTTGAAACTAACGTTACGGAAGCTCTGGGTGGCCATAAAAGGCGCTATTACATTAAAAAATCGATTTACTTTTTTTAATCACCCGCAACAAAAAATTCAAATTAATTAATTAAATCGATTTATCGCCCAGGCCTACTGTAAATGTAATAAAAATGATTAAATTTGACCTTCAGATTCTCTCTTTGTAGTTAGCCGTGTCAAGACGTGACTAGTTTACTGGTGTTGTTTTGCTGCTTGTATAAATCTATGTTGGATTGTATTTTGTAGTGAGCTCTGGGAGACTGTAGTCTGTTAGGTTCTCGTCCTGTTAGAGCTAATGTTGCACATATGGCAGCTGAGCTCCAACTGCTGCTTCTCCCAGCAGGACAGCAGTAAGATGATTAGGATTAGTTTAAATCAGCCTGACAGCGTGCAGGCCTGGGGTGTTCACCTGCCCCAGCAAACAAACTGGTGAGATCTAATGATGTACGCAGAAAAAGACATCACCGAGAGCCCGGACACTGCTCCCAGTGGTTTATTAGGATCACTATGGTAACCAGGTCAGCGTACCTGAAGTAGATTTGTAGGTTTGCAGTTTTGTGGACAGCATGTGAAGGGAAGGTTTGTTTTGAGACTGGATTAGTGAGATTATGCTGCAGACAGGACTCGTGTCAAACACTAAGATGGTTTCTGCTGATGTTTAAAGAGTTGATGTTAGTGTTTGTCTTTGTTCTGAGGGGACATCTACAGTCCACCACAGTCTTCCCTTGCTATGGGATGTTTGTGGTTAGATGATAGACAGATGATTTGACCTGGCAGGAAGAAGAACCGGGCCCATGACACCCTGATGATTGATTCTGGGTCAGCAGGTAAAGATATTCCACTCTGTTATGATATGGGTCAGTCGGGTGCTCCTAGGCAGAGGGCTGTACAGAAACATGGTGGATGGTTGGTTCGTTCTGTGTTTTAGTGTCACATTGAACAGAGGAGTCACCATCCAGCTCATCAGTGATCAGAGCCACCTGCTGCTGGCTTCATTTATGATGTTTCGCAGGCTTTTTAAGGTTTTGTTTGGTCCCTATGATGAATGTTTCCCTTCCTGTCTCCACAGTAAAGCCTCTCCCTCTGTCTCCACTGGAAGCCCAGTCGTCCGCTCCAGTGGGCGGAGCTGGCGAACGGCAGGCCTTAGAGCTGAGGGTCCGAGCGGTGGAGGAGGAGAACAAGGCGCTACGGCGCGAGCTCAGCCGGCCGCCCAGGAACCTGTCTGCACGCCTCCCGAGTGACGCGCGACGGGGAAACCAGAGCCGGCCTCACTCGGAAGAGGGCACGGGGGACAACGAGGGCCAGAGGAACGCTGCAGCAGGAAATGGTTCTGACTGTGCGCAGCAGCCGGTCGTGGACAAGTGTGAAGTAAGACACAACGTGTGGACGTAGACTCAGGAGGCGTTTTAATTAGGGATGTTGTTCGAGCCTTCTTCTAGAAGGTTCAGCAAGATCACCCAACATGTCAAAAATGTTTTTTTCTTCTTGTCCCCAGACCATCCACGTGGCCATCGTATGTGCAGGTTACAACGCGAGTCGAGACGTAGTGACGCTGGTCAAGTCAGTCCTGTTTCACAGGTACAGAACAGCCCCTCCATCCCTGCTAGAACGTTCGTTATCCTTCAGAGCGAATGGGATGGAGGTAAAACCTGTAAAGATCTCCCATCTGAGCTGAATTATTTAGTTTTATCTCAGAGTAAAGGTGACTTTACCTTTATGTACAACCTTGTTATCAACACTAAACACTTTCTGAATATTGGACTGATGCTGGGACCCAACCTGGGATCTCCTATATCTGTCCTCCCTGTGTTGTCAGCTGATCTGTTATGAAATATTCAACATGTTCTAAATTCTCTGTGGAGACAAACACACTACTCCTTTATTCTGTATATGGTAGTTTCTGTTCAGTTGTTTATTTCTGGGGATGGAATTATGTTTAGGGAACGCTGTAAATCAAATCCAAGCCACCCCTTTACTCGTTGCTGCGGTGGTGGACAGTGCTGCGGTGAGGCTCTCACCACGTGACTGATTCTGGCCTGCCATCACTCCAGCCTGTCCACCAGCAGCAGGATGATGAGCCCTGCTGGATTCATCAGAAACTGGCGTCACCCAAAAAGGGACAGCAGGGCCACCAGAGAACAGACTCCTAACTGACAGTCCTAGAAGAGATCAGAAAAGCCTTAGGGGTGTGTGTGTGTGTGTGTGTGTGTGTGTGTGTTCATTCATTTGTTCCTATGAGATTGGTCATGTAGAAAATGCAGACAGGATGGTCTTGCAGACTTTTATCCCATCTGGATGTCTGGAGGAGAGACTGCTGCAACTGTTTCAGAGGAGTGACACGTTTCAACCGGTGACACAAGCTACATCCTCTGGTTGGAGTCACGTCCTCTGGACCGGACCTTGAAGTCCTGGAGATTCCTGTTCCCTACTGCTGCGGTGTTCCAGTGTTCATCCATAGATTCGCTCTGACATTGTAAACAAAGGATCATAGAAAACAAAAGAGGAAAACTGCTCTGGTGTTCTCTAATAGTCACAGATCAAATGTTTCACAAGAGTTCAGTATTTTTAGACTTTGATTTGACTTCAGATTTCCTAAAAATCTGTCGTTTGTGGGTTCTTGTTCTTTCAAAACCCATCAGATCCACCTACACCCAGGTTGTTTAGGGGAGGCTGATCTGTGTTCACGTTCAACTTTAGGAGACCTTTGTGGTGCTTTAGGAGGACAAGTCTTGTTCACGCTGGCGTGTGTGTGTGTGTGTGTTTGCGTGTCTCTGCAGACGGAACCCTCTTCATTTCCATGTCATCACTGACTCCATCGCTCAGCACATCCTGTCGTCTCTGTTTCATACCTGGATGGTTCCTGCTGTCAAGGTGAACTTCTACGATGCCGATGAGCTAAAGGTCAGAGACAACCTCCTCAACACACACACACACACACACACACACACACACACCAAAAAGCCTTTAGTCAGACAGGCTTTCATGAGTTTTAGTATATCTCTCTAAATAAAACAAACTCTTACTGGCTTTACTTCCTTGCTGTGGACTTCCAGTCAGAGGTGTCCTGGATCCCTAACAAGCATTACTCTGGGATCTACGGTCTGATGAAGCTGGTGCTCACCAAGACGCTGCCTTCAGACCTGCAGAGAGTCATCGTTCTGGACACGGACATCACTTTTGCCACTGACATCGCTGAACTTTGGGCTGTCTTCCACAAGTTCAAAGGTACGGCTCTGATTTTGTCTTGTTGTGTGTTTGGAGTCGTTCATTTTCCTCCAATCAGATCAGTTTCCTGCAGCTCAGTCACCGACTACACCGACTTTGGAGGAGGATGGTTAATTAGCTCATCAACATAATTGTTAGTGTTTGTATTTCACCCTTGAGGGGCTCTTAGTGATGTGAAACCATAAGGGTCAGAGGTCAGAGTGGTTCTTTTAATGGGCTGCATTCACACAGTTTCAGGCTGTCTCCATTAATATAAACCTGACCTGAGAAGAGGAAGAAGGCAGCACTGAGACCCCTTGGTGTCCGCTTCTCAGAACCAGTGGCCATTAAATTCTGAGGGTTCTGAACATCGGCTAGAAACAACAAAAGAAGTAAAAACAAGTATTTAAAACACTGTTTATCACTTTTTGAAACAATTGGATAAATCAAATAATACTTCTAAAACTAGGATCAGCTGATCTGATCTGCAGTTCCCTGTTCTGCTGAGGGAGGTTTTCTCTGCTGGATCTGATCATCACGGGGTGATCTGGACAAACCTTTCTAGATTAGTTCTGGGCTTTACAAACTTCTAGACCCGCCCCACCAGATTGGTGCCTAATCCCTAAATGTTGAAGTGCTTCTGGGTGAGTCTGGTTGGTCGTCTCTCAGTAAAACCCTCTGGATCTGGTGTGCAGCTCGTCCAAACTGCTGCTGATGAGATGATTAAGCCAGCTAATTTGCCACATTTCACATTGCTAAGATGCTTTTATTTTGTCGAGCACTTCCTCCCCATCTCAAGACTCACACCCAAAAAGACTCCTTCGTTACCCCCACTCTGGTGTTCTTATTCAAAAATGCTCAGGATTATTTCACAGATTTGTGTAATTTTATTGATTTATCTAATAAATTTTTATGTTTTTGTCGAATAAACTTGTTTCAGCCAAAGTGTTATATTCTCCTCTCTGGTCTTGAACTTAAAGCTGAAACGGATCAATGAGCAGCAGAAGCAACACCTTGTGAACTCTCAGTCTGAAACCAAAAACATCAGGAGTGTGTTCCTGCTGTGGTGAAGTCTGGTGGTGCAGCACGATGCTTTAATGAGCCGCGGACGCTCCGGTCCTCCTGTGGGATCTGGAATCCTTTCAGAGTCCTTCACCACTTCTACGCGGTAAACAAATAAAACAATCCAAACGAAAGAGATGTTCCTTTTTAGTTGTTGGTTTCATCATGTTAGAAGATTTCAGGCTTTATTAACGTGTTTTTTAGCCAACATCTGATTTCTAATCAACATGTTTTACCTTTAAAGAGTGACCCAGTGACTGATGCCGTCTTGAGTAAAATCAATGCATTTTCTTTGCTTCGTTGCATAATTAAACCTTTAATGGTGCTCCGTGGTTTATTACATTATTTCTCTGAACATTGATCAGCCTGTCGCCCCTTCAGCAGCCCGACCCAGTGACGTCTCGGTAAACGTGGTCTCGGAGCTCTTATTGTCGTGTCACCTTGATGGCGGCTCGGTGCGTTTTGTTTTCAGCCTCTCTGAAGAGGCTGTCTGCTCTCTGCTGCCTGCACCAATAGGCTCTCATTAATCTTCCTTACAGCCTTCGTTAAAGCTGCCACCGCTACACCCTTTTTCTTCTCCTCAGGCCTCCACCCTTATCTTGGCACGGCTTGCCTTCCATAATGTCCACAAGACCACACTCCTCCCTTCCACGATTGTTATCTTCTTGATTTCACCTCCTTTCAGTTTTTCTCCTTCTCTTTGTGTCCTTTAGGCTCACACCAGCCGGGTTCCTGCTGCGTTTGCTCTGCATGCAGCCGCGAGCTGCTTTTGAAGTGGCAGTTAAAGTCCTGTGGCAGTTTGCGTTAACATAAAACCACTTTATGATGGCACTGATGCGGCCCAGTGTTGAACCAGCTGACTGCTGCTGATCATAACTAAATTTCCTTCTGTTCAAGACGTTCAGTAAGGAAACAATGTAAGAACACCGTAATTATCCTGAGATCCTGATATAATCTCAGTGTGTAGGAGCAATAAACACGGTTGATGTTCCTAAAACCAGTTTATGGCATGGGGAATCAGCGACGCCTCCCTCACCTTCTACCTGGAACGTTCTCTCAGGTGTTGGGTCCATAGAGGTGGCTTCCGTAGCCTTTCTGGCAGGAGAGTGAGTCTCTGGAGTTCTGAGATCTTGGCTTCTTTTTCGTTAGTGGAGGAGAGACGGCGTGATGGATCTGTTGTGAGATGGCATGTAGTGTTAAAGACGAAGCTAAACTGAGATACTGGTCCCTATAAACCATCACCTATGGTCCTGAGATCAGGACTGGGACCAGAAGAACAAGATTCTGGTTCCAAGCAGTTGAGATGACTTTCCTCTGTGGGGTTGCCAGCTTCAGCTTTAGACTAGGATATTAGAGGTTTTTAAAAGTACACTTGTTCACATCATGCATAAAGTGTATATTACACGAAGCTGTAATAACTTTTTGTTGAAAACAAGCATCTGCATCACGACATCCACCAGCATGGAGTGGCTGCGCGTGGCGCTGCGTGTTTGCTGCAGCAGAACAGGTCTGCCTGCGGAGCAGAGAGTTTATTGTCGTCATGGCGGGTTTGTGGACGTTAGATGGTTCTTACAGGAGTAGAGTCTCAGGTCAGACAGTGGGAGGTGGAGGAGAAGAGTCTCCTGTTCATGAGGAGCTGCTTAATCATCAGGTTGGTGAAAACGAGGATCTCCATCCAGCATCTAAAAATCTTTTCTAAAAGAAAATCTGTATTTTTGTGTAACATAGACACTTTTATTGAAATCAGACAAATAAAAACGAGCAAATAGAAACAGCTTCATATAAACCAGCTAAAACAAAATGAAATAACTAAAACCTTCATGTTTGACCCTCATCATGTTTCTATTCTCCTCCTCCTCTATTCTAACTTAACTCATCTAAATAACTAACATCCTGATGGAGCGCTCTTACAAATACATCAATAAATTGTGGTTTGAATGTTAAATATTCAGAAGTATTAATGAGAATAAAAATTTAATTGTTATTTCCCTGTTTATACTTCATTGTGCCACTTCATTCCATCTCATACCGTACAATAATAAAAGGATTTATATGTGTTTAACACCCAGAGAACAAAGATTCATATTAAAATTAAACAAACAAAAATAAATAAGTAAATAAGGATGCAATGCGATAAAAAATACAACCTCCTTACAACTCTGAGGACAAATATTCCTCCTGTGTTCTGTTTTAAAAAAAGCAAGCAGATCGTGTTTGTTCCCCGAGGGACAGAAAAACAACCAGATCACAGAAACAAGAAGAGACTAGTTGTCTTGATGATTCTGAAGGTCAAAGGTCATGTGTGGGAGCTTCTGGAGCTTGACTCATTCCCCCTTGTCTCAGCATTGGTGGGACTGAGGCAGGGATGTGCAGACCTTTATAGGGGCGGGTCCTCAAAGTTAAAAAAAAGAAGGGGCACAAACAGAGCAACATTTTTAATCCAATAAATTAGAAAATTCCAATAACGAGATCCTTGGGTTCAAACATCATAATATAAACTAGGAAAATATTTCATTTTGTGTTATCAGTTGAAGATAATGTTCATAAATAATTGTTTTAAAAGCTGATTTTACAGCCACAGTTTTTGCCCCTGATCTGAGTCCAAGGTGTTTGACTTTTGATTATCTCCCAGTCCTGATACGAGGTGGTGATACAATGCATTAAAAAAGAAGAAAAAATGGAGAACACCCAAGTTGTCTTTCTGTCTCTATTTGTCATTTTGTTCATTTAGCCTTAAAAAGACACCTTCAGGAACTACATGGAACAATATTCAAGATTCAAGATCATTGTCATTGCACAGGTGTACAACAAAATTAACTTTGTGCTCACTAAAGACAGCTCATGTAAAATGAGTAAAATAAATGCAACCACAGAAAGTTATCCAGTGTGATGAATACAGCTGTGTTAGCTGAGATATTTTTCCTGTTTGTAGGAAATTCTTGATCCAATTCCATGATCTCACTCTGAACTTAACCTAAGAGCTCTGCTACCAACCCAACAACATCAGACTGAATACCACCCTTTCTCCTTATAAGGCCACACCCACACACTTGTATTTATATGCTTGTGTAGACCTCATTTGACTTCCATTTGTTTTAGTGACTCCTCTATGCCTAACCCATACCCTAATAAAAGTTAATTCACACCATACCTCTAAAACCAAGTTTTAGGGTGCTTAGCATTGTGTGGACCAGCAAAATGTCCCCACAATGTAGAAATGTCCACATGTTACAGGTTAAAGTTTAAATTTGTCCACTTACATATATAAAGACAAGTATATATACACACACACACACACACTTACACACACACACACGTCACGGTTCGCTCCGTTTCTTTCTGTGTGATGCTGAAAAGCTGGTTCCCCTCTACTAATGATATTTGGAGGAACGGGAATTACATCTTGTAATACCTCGTGTTATGTACTTTTAGAAACCATTGGAATTATTTTAATTTGATCAACGATTCATTCAGAAGTTATGAATTGGAGAATTGAAATATCAACATTTGTGATTCTTTGTTGCGTGAGTTTCTCTAACTTCACTTCAGAAGTCTCTCTCATGGCTTTTCTGACATGTTGCTACCTCACTCTGCTACACACACACACACACACACACACACACACGCACACAAACCACAAACTCAAATGTTAATGGAAACAAAAGCTCTAAGATTAAAATCCATGCATGATGTGATGCAGGCAGAATAAAAACTCACAGGTAGATGAACGCAGACTCCGGCCGATAAGCAAAACACCAGTCTGTCGTCTCCATGGCTGTGAGTTAAAGCGACACCAGAGACAGCCAATCACACGTTAGCATGATGCTGCAGAGCCAGTCAGTGAGCTTGGGGGCAGGTCTAAGGGGAAATAGACTCCAGCTTGAGGGGGCTGCTTTCACATGGTCCCAGTGCCTGATCTGTATCCAAGTGTGGCAGTTTTGGATGGTAAAATCTGACGGAAAAAAGGGAAAAACTGGAAAAGGGGCGCAGGTGCTCAAGCACCCCCCTACCGTCCACCCCACCCCCGCACGTGGCTGGACTGAGGTCATCATGGAGACGAGCAGGGACAGAAACAGAAACGTTTGTTATGTAAGACGCTGTGGAGTTCTAATGTGATTCATCATGAGGATGTTCTTTGGTTTGTGTTAAGGTCAACAGGTTCTGGGTTTGGTGGAGAACCAGAGTGACTGGTACCTGGGGAACCTCTGGAAGAACCATCGGCCCTGGCCAGCTCTGGGCCGAGGCTTCAACACTGGTGAGTTCCTGGTCAGCTACAGGGATGATCATGTGACTACTACAGTCACGTTTGCATGACAGCTAGAGCGTTTCACAAAGCAATCAGTCCAAACTGCAAACCCAGCTGATGGTTCATTACTCAAAGTGACAGGATAATCAGAAGAGAAGTCCTGATGCCGTTGTTAATAAACAAGAGTAAGATGGATTTTTGTGTTTTCAGTATGACAGCTCACTCTGTGTGTTCAGTCCTGACAGATCGCAGTGGTTGGCCCCGTCCTTAAAAGATGGACCAGAGGGTTTGGTCCACTGCACTCCTCCACCTCCCACAAAAGGTCCTGTAGCAGAGTCTGACTGATAAACTTCAGATTCAGGAGGACTAATGGGGACCAGTTCTTTAACCTATTGAGGACCTTTGGGGGTCCGTGGGAGGTCCCCCAACCAGTCTTCGTGTGTTTAGTTGACCTGGAGTCTAGGGTCATGTCTCTGAAGGGTACTTTGGGAGTTGGGAGATTTAGGTGCCCTTTTCATGACCTCAGCTGTGACACAGTAGATTCCCAACTGAATTTTTGAATGAGGTTCTGCTCCAGATTAAGGATGTGGTATTGTCCTGGGGCCCAGATCTACTCCTGGATGTTCTGTGGTCATTAGCAGGTTTTAGTTTGAGATAAATGTCTATGTCATTATTTTAACTCCTATTCAGTGTGTGTGTGCGCATGTTTGTTTTCCAGGGGTTATTTTGCTCCTCCTTGATCGACTACGGAAGCTGAGATGGGAGCAGATGTGGAGGTTGACTGCAGAGCGAGAACTGATGGGCATGCTGTCTACCTCTCTAGCAGACCAGGTAGCTCATTCACACACATTTTTACACACACACACACACACACACACACACACGCACGCACACACACACACACACACACACACACACACACACACAAGGGATTATAGCAAACACAACAAGCAGGATGGCTGTGATACATCAGGGTCAAAGGTCGCTCAATCTGCTTTTGTTAAACAGAAACAAACCTAAAACCGGGTGGACCCTGGAGCCCAAACCTCTTGTTGTTTTAATAAACCAGTCTGTGAAACAGAACCTCGGACTATAAAGGTCAAGTGGGTTCTGGTTCTGTAGTGAGATGGGCCTCTCTCTCTGCAGGACATCTTCAACGCCGTGATCAAGCAGAACCCGTTCCTGGTCCACCAGCTGCCCTGCTTCTGGAACGTCCAGCTGTCGGATCACACACGCTCTGAGAAGTGCTACAGAGACGTATCGGACCTGAAGGTGAGACTCTGCTGGACCCACTCTGAGTCCTGACCCCCAGTAACCGGGCCTTTGAGCAGAACTGCACTCAGCCACATCAGTAAGATAGTTTAGTGTTTTTATTTTAAGTATTTTTTTAAAGCCATGTTGGTCACCTGAAAACTAAGAGTCCTCACAAAGCTCTCAAGAAACGTGTTTACTAAGTGGATGGAGACGGACCATAATGGAAACTGAGCTAATGCAAATGCTAACAGGAACGCGTGTGTTATGGATTATAAATTAGATAATTGATGCAGCTAATGGAAACAACCAGAGTTTAACAGGAGTTGGATCAGTTCATTTCAATCAGAACCAGCAGAACGGTTCTGTCCAACAGCTCTGGTTCTGGAGGGTCCAACTGAAAGATCAGTGTGTGCCTATGACGGTGCGTTCATGTTGTAGCGTGGTTACTACATACAAGGATTTAACACTGTTTGCTTCAGTTTGGTTAGATCCTGAGAAAAGATCGGACATTAGCATATGAACTTATATTATGCACAAATATCTAGAATATTAATGCAATTGATAGAAGTTCATACACTAACTGTCTTGGTCTATATTTTAATCCAAAGATTAATGTTTAATTTAAGATAATTAAATTTAATAGCAAAAGTTTATTTATTGAATCAGAAGTTAGGAATCTTTGCTTATTCCATAACCAAAATATACACAATTCTGTGTTTCATTTCAAAGAAGAGTCAGGTTTTTAAAAGTTAAGAATTTATTACTAACACTTTAAAAATGACAATTTGTAACGGACAATTTGACACAGCTTGATATTAAAACTTGTAATTAAACAAACCTGTGTCTGGATGGAAAACTAAATATGTAGTGTAATGGTTCTTGGCTCTTTCATGAAAGATGAACCATTCTACATAATAATCTGGAATAGTAATTTTAACAAATTAATAACCAAATGTTATAGAGATAAGAAGACTCAAAGGTTGTTTTCATCGATAAACTGACGATCATATCCGTTTGTCTGTTTCAGTTCAATGAAAAGGCAAGTTTAAAATTTAAGAGATTTATTTCTTCAATTTAAACTAACGATTTGAAATGACAATCATAGGAAAAACAATCAACATTGGCAACCTTGTTGGACAATCTTTAACAGTTGATATTTTAAGCTTGCACAAATAGACCTTGTGTTGGATGTGCTAAGATTGAGGATGATGGAATTATGAATGCGTGCATGCAGGTGTCTGAGACTGCTTCAGGGAGAGGGAAGGTGAACTGAGTGAATCTCAGAAGGTTTCTTTCAGAGAGAGAAGCGTGTTCTGGATGGAAAACGTTGTTTTGCAGCTAACTCAGTTGTTTATTAGAGAAAACAGCATCGGACACCATCTGTGTGCTACCTCACCCATCAGACGACCCTCTGTGTGGCTCAGGAGGTCAAAGGAGGATGTTGTCAGCCTCAGGGTACTCGGTCCGGTAGAGAAGACCCGAGTGGAACCGACTCTCTGGTCTAGAGATGTTGCGGGGTACACAGTGTCGAGCTTGCGTCGGGCTTAACTCTGAAGGAGTTTTGCGCCAGCTGGTTACTGGTGTGTTTATTCGAAGCAAGTCTATCGGCGTGACAGAACAGCTTAGCAGAGACTTGGGCGGCCGTCCCTCGTCTCCTGGTATGGTTCAAGAACTGAACTTACAGCTGCAGAAATTTGGTTTTAACAAAACCTCAGAACACGCCCTCTCAGTGTCAGAAAGCTTGTTGTCATGAAATAAAGACATGTGAGGCAGTTAAACTTTACCCTGGATTCACCCTCTGCATGAGGTGGTTAACGTGCGAGATGACCTTCTGGTTTACTGAACACACATTACTGATTATCATAATAATAATTATTATTATTACACAAAGCATAATAATTCATTTCAGTAATTTAAATACATTTAAAGATGTTGTTCAGCAGACATCACAGCTCCTGGCGGGTAATCTGTGGGGCAAAGTTACAGCTCGACCCAGCTTGACCCAGCTGGGAAAGTGTGACCTTTGTCACAAATTAGAGGCCATTCATGACGCTACAATGTCCTGTTTAATAGGAGGATGATGTAGAACAATACTAAAGGTGCTGACCAGAACCCCCAGAGAAACACAATATGGTCTCCCTCCTCCCTGGTTCTGGACAGGTGATTCACTGGAACTCTCCAAAGAAGCTGCGAGTGAAGAACAAACATGTGGAGTTTTTCCGTAACCTGTATCTGACCTTCCTGGAGTACGACGGGAACCTGCTGCGTCGTGAACTGTTCGGCTGTCCGAGTGAGGCTGACCACAACAGTGAGAACGTAGGTCCTCCTGGCTTCAGACTAAATTTAATTACTCAGTTTTAATCAGAGGTAAATATTTGGTAGAAATGTTGTTGTCATGGCAACGGGCCCACAGCAGCTCTTCCTAAAGTATTCACCCAAGTCCTTGTAATCAGCTAGAAACCCACTTGTTAATGTCCTGACTCGTCGTTGTTGACCTTTATTCTGAAAGTCTGTGACCATTTTCGTCCCGCAGCTGCAGAAAACTCTTTCAGAACTCGATGAGGACGATCCGTGCTACGAGTTTCGCCGAGAGCGATTCACCGTCCATCGAACTCACCTGTACTTTCTACACTACGAGTACGAGCCGAGCTCGGACAGCACCGACGTAACTCTGGTGGCTCAGCTATCTATGGACAGGTACAGCTCAGCCCAGGCTGAGTTCTTCATGGTTGATGTTCTGAGTTGATTTTGTTCTGCGGGCAGCGTGTGGAGATGCAGCAGGGTATCTTGACACATCTACAGGGTCTGAGCCTCACAGTAATCAGCTGATGGTAGATATAAACCCTTAGCTGTCTGAAGTCATTCAGTAGTTCTGGATGTACACACTGATCCAGGATCCAGACCATCAGAAGTTTGTTAATGTGAGCTGTTGGAAGTTGAAGTGAATTATATGGTTGAGCCATAATAGAAGCAGTCAGATCCAGTCTGTTACTGATACGAAGGTAAACTGAGAACAGAACAGATTTTAGGGAATAAGTTGTAACATGATTTGCACAACTGAGCTAACAAAGCTAGCCTGAGTGTAGCTTTGATGGTGCTTCCTGTCCTACAGGCTCCAGATGTTGGAGGCCATCTGTAAGCACTGGGAAGGTCCCATCAGCTTGGCTCTGTACCTCTCCGATGCCGAAGCCCAGCAGTTTCTACGATACGCTCAGGGATCCGAAGTGCTCATGAGCCGTTGGAACGTAGGCTACCACATAGTCTACAAAGAGGGACAGTTCTACCCTGTGAACCTGCTGAGGAACGTGGCCATGCAGCAGGTCAACTCACCCTACATGTTCCTATCAGACATCGATTTCCTGCCCATGTACGGCCTCTACGAGTACCTCAGGTAGCAGCATTTCTGTCCAAGAGACCCATCATATTCACTCTTCATTTCGTGGCTTTAATGGTTGTCTGCTTTTGTAGGAAGTCGGTTGTTCAGATGGACATGGCCAACACCAAAAAGGCTCTAGTGGTCCCAGCCTTTGAGACATTGAGATATCGTCTGTCCTTCCCAAAGTCCAAGGCTGAGCTGCTGTCTCAGCTGGACATGGGCACGCTTTTCACCTTTAGGTGCACAATGCTTTTATTCTGCATACACTGTGTTTTCACATCAGTCTTCTAAAGCCTGTCTTTCTCACAGGTACCATGTTTGGACTAAAGGCCACGCACCGACTAACTTTGCTAAATGGCGGACGGCCACCACACCCTACAGGGTGCAGTGGGAGGCCGACTTTGAGCCCTACGTGATGGTGAGGAGGGACTGTCCCGAGTACGACCGCCGCTTTGTGGGCTTTGGCTGGAACAAGGTGTCCCACATCATGGAGCTGGATGCACAGGTTAAACACCACAGAACAGCTGTTTGTGTGGGGTCACGTTTAGAGCAATGGGTTTTTACCACTAGAGTTGGCCTTTTTGGCTTCAGAACAGTTCTGCTCTCTGGCCTGGAATATTACATCAAGTTTTATTGACCTAAAGGTGCAATATGTGCAACGAGAAAATCCCAAAAGAAGGAAGGTCCTTATGAAAGGAAGGCTATACGGAAACATGTTTTATATCCAGCTGCAGAGATTGTCAGTTTTTCTCCTTTCAAAACAAAGGAAGGAGGGACGTAACTACTGTTTATCAGTGAGTGTGACATTGTCTCCTGCGAGCTAATACTGCAGCGCCGACGGCTGTAATTTGGCAATGGACGGCAAAACGCTCCAGAGTTGTTTAAAGTGGTTGCAGGAACCAAATTTTACCACAGGATGTCATTTTTACTTCATTTCTACATAATGCACCTTTAAAATCGCTTTTTGTAATGGTTAAAATAATTTAGTAATTTTTCTGTACTCATTTCTATTAACCTCAACCTTTATATGTTTATCTTATAGAACAATTTTAACAAATTGTACTCATCCCCACCAGGGTGTGAATGTGTGTGTGAATGGGTGAATGAGTGATTGTGTTGTGAAGCGCCTTGGGGGGGGTTCCAGAACTCTAGAAGGCGCTATATCAAATACAGGCCATTTACCATTTTTACCCAATTAAATCAGCTGTTATGCTCAAACAGTTACTTGAGTAGCTTTTATACCATTACCGGAGTATTTTGTTTTTTGACAACTATGTTTTACTTTTACTTAAAGGTATTTTAAGGTAATGCTACTTTTACGTGAGTAGTTTTTGGCTTCAGATTGTCATCAGTGGTTTATTTCTACATCCTCAGCAGAAGTACTGATGTCTTTAACTTTTTATAGGGCACCATTGAAGTAGTTTAAGTTTTAAAACGTCAACCCCAGGGTGGTATATAACGAAAGTATTTTGGTTACATCCGTCTCAGACGTCATGGGCGCTCAGGTGTTATTAGAACTACCCGTGTGTGTTTACCACCCAGCTTCAGCTCTTCTGTGTTTGGGTCTGACCTAGGGCTGGGCGATATGGCAAAAATAGAATATCACGATTTTTCCAATATTTTATCACGATTTCGATTTTATCACGATTTTTTTATCCATGAATAGCATAACTTCAATTGCGTATTAAAGAAGAGAAACATTGAATAAATAAACATTTATTCATGTTAGGGATAATCAACACAGTGCTAACACACATATTTTAAACTCACACCAGACATGATAAAAGCCCTGAGAGAAACAATTACAAAAATCAGTTTTTCTCGTTTTTCAAGTAACTTAACATAAATTAAAATCGTAAACATATTTAAAGTGCAAACATGTCAATTGCAAACGTATTGTGCAAACATTAACTTGTTCAAAATACTATGTAGCTCCCAGTTGCTCATGTAGTGGATAGTTAAGCTCAAATACGGCTCTGATGTGCGGCTGGACCAGAGATCGCTTGTGGTAGCAAAAAACTGCGCATTCTGAATATTTTCTGCAACAAGTCTCTAAATAAAGTAAAAATTTCCAGTGCAGATTGGAGACAACCCATAGAAGCACTGATTTGATCTCATTTCAGAGAAAAATAGAACAGGTTAGATGCACCTAATAAATAAAATGACTAACAAACTCAGGAATCTTTCTTTGCTTCCCTGTTCTGGTGCTGAGAATATCAGTAATGTGGATCAAAGGAGATACACAGATGAGTGCACCTCTTATTATTTGGAAACTACATTTACTGCAGCTGGCAGAGGCAGAGATTTTTTCTATTGATACGCGGATTTACAGAATCATTTTAAATGTTAATAGGGGAAGACTGCAGGAGGGAGCGGTAAAATACAGGGGGTCCCAGCAAAAACAAGAAACTACGAGTCTGATGAAACCCGGCCCGCTGGTTTTCCATCAGGCAGTCACGGGGCAGCTCCAGCGACCCAGTGACCGAGCTCAGTCCGGTACCGACACCGGCTCGGCAGAGGGTGGACGAGCCGAGGCGGCGTCGTGCTCTGCTTAAGAAGAGGTGTTATTTTCCTGCTTCAGAAGAAGCGTCCAACGTGTTTTTACGCTTTCTCCGAGACATGTCACGTCACTAAGTTGTTAGCGCCGCGCGCTAAGGAAACCCTGCGTTCCTCTTCGGAACGAAAACCTCGTTGTCGTTCAGCCGCGGCGAAGCCATGTTTGTTCACACACAAGTGAAAACAAGCGGGGCACTAATATATTACTATGACTCACTCTGATTGGTTAAGGGTCAAACAAAGGCGTGTCATTTGCCTGGGGTAAGTTCCCTTTTCATTCAGAGGCAGAAATTCAACAGCAGAGCTGTGAATCGTGATAAAACGGTCTCTCAAAAATGACAGACCGTCAGATGTGTAGATCGTAAAACGGTCTAAAATCGTCATATCGCCCAGCCCTAGTCTGACCCAAGTTAGTACATTTAAGTCCTCCATCAGTTTTGTGCCTCTTCTTTTGTCATTTTAAAGGATTTTTATTTATTTATTTAACCGTTACTAGATTACCAGCAGCAGAAATGCTACTAAAAACACACAATTGTGTGAAGTTGGAAAAATTAAAATGCTGTGCAAATTTACATTTATTTCTGTAATTTATCTAGACTGAGAGATCATTTAAAGGCTCAGGAACCTTTATAGGTGTTTCTATTTCCAATTATACATTTTAGCTGATTGGGGTCTTGTTAAATCACACAGTGACATTTTAATAGTCTAGATTAGTGTAATGTTCCTGTTTGTAGTTCCTCCTGTTAAGTGCCCATTTATTTAAACTATTCAGTTTTATAAAAAACATTTGGACATACATTTTATTATGTTCCAGTCATTAGTCATTTATATTTTAGTATTGTAATTTATATTATCTTTGGGTCTTGTTCACGAGTGAGGGAAAACTGGAGCGTGAGATTGATAGGCGGATTGGTGCTGCATCTGCAGTGATGCGGGCGTTGTACCGGTCTGTCGTGGTGAAGAGAGAGCTGAGTCAGAAGGCGAAGCTCTCGATTTACCGGTCGATCTACGTTCCTACCCTCACCTATGGTCATGAGCTTTGGGTAGTGACTGAAAGAACGCTTGCAGATACAAGCGGCCAAAATGAGTTTTCTCCGCAGAGTGGCTGGGCTCTCCCTTAGAGATAGGGTGAGAAGCTTGGTCATCCAGGAGGGGCTTAGAGTAGACCCGCTGCTCCTCCACATCGAGAGGAGCCAGTTGAGGTGACTCGGGCATCTGGTTAGGATGCCTCCTGGACGCCTCCCTGGTGAGGTTTTCTGGGCACGTCCAACCAGGAAGAGACCTAAAGGTAGACCCAGGACACGGTGAAGGGACTATGTCTCTCACCTGGCCAGGTAACGCCTTGGGATTCCCCCGGAGGAGCTGGCCCAAGTGGCTGGGGAGAGGGAAGGCTGGGCCTCTCGCCTTAGGCTACTGCCCCCGCGACCCGACTCCGGATAAGAGGGTGAAAATTGATGGATGGATGAATGGATAGTAATTTATAGTGAATTAAGTAAGTTTAATCAAGAGGAGAACCCATTTTCTTGCATTTTTTTAATGAAAAGTAACAAAATTGTTATTTTTCTTGGTAATAAAATCTTGTAACTCGGTAAGTAACTGAGTTACCTTTTTTACAAAGTAATCAGTAACTATAACGCAGCGTGGCGCAGCACGAGATTGTACCCTTTTTCTCACCAGAGCATCAGTTTTTAGTCTATTTTTCTAAAAATAATGTCTAAAAATCTAAAATAAAATGTCTCCGACTGAACAAATAGCGTTTAATAATGTACAAATATCTGGGAAAGGGCTTGCCATGTGTAAGGAAAATGAGAGGTTCTTACATTTTATTTAATGAGCCATAAGGCGTGGGATTCCATAGTAAATATGAAATCCACCTTACAGATCGAGGGTTATTTAAACCAGAAGATTGGATCTTTTTAATGCAGAGATTATGTAACCGTTATGTATTCACTCAGAGACAACAGAATAGAGTGTCAAGTTTAAAAGTTAAGAATTGTATTACTAAAAAATTAAACTAGGCTGACTTTAAACTAAATGTATAGTGTAACTAAAAATGGATGAGACAGTGAATGGATGACGTGTGATGTAATCAGAACCAGCAAATCCAAAGAAGTGATTAGTTCTGACGGGAACTGAAGATGTTGTTTTGAATTAAGCTTTGGTTAGTTTCAGAAACAGCATGAGACCCCATCATGTTGTGTCTACCTTTGCCTTCGGTGGAAGTCCTCTGTAGATCAGGAATATCGAGGTCCAGTGAACCCTCTCTGGAAACCGAGCTGGTAGAAGAGGCCGCGGTTCCGACCAGACCCATCTTGAGTTACCTCCGGCACATGACTCTTTTATTGGCATCTGTTCAGACCCAGCCTGGGTCAGTGGAGCTTTTATTCTGAAAGGAGCTGTTGTTGCTGCTGGTTGTTATAGCGACTGGATTTTTCAGCTTGTCGTGGTTCTTTCGGTTGAAGAGTTAAAGGTCGGATTGGCCACTCCGACACTTGCTCTGGAACGCTTTTGAACTGGCGTTAGAGCTGACGTGGCGTAGTTTTATACTTCGGATGTTAATTGTCGAATGAAAATTACCAAACACCATCAGAACCACGCCTCCGTCAGATCTGTAAGATTCTGATTGGATCAGTGAAAGTAATGTGTCATGTCTTTTTAACACTATGTGAAATGAGTCCTGTTGGAATCCTTAAAGTCACAGTACTTATCATTTCTAAGATCATAATAAAGTAATTAATATTTTAATTTCACAGGTTGGTCACATATTATTATTGACTAACACTTTGATGGATTAGCTTTATTAAAATAGAGTTCTTTGATTAATTAAAAGAAAAGAGTTCATTCTTCGTTCTTCTGTCTTCATTGCTGGAATGTAAACAGTTTAGAAGCGAATGCATGACCTTGAGGCTGTTTCATGCACTCTGGCACTGCGTCAAAAGGGAACAGTTGTTAGAGGGTAGGAATGGCTCCTTCATCAGTTACATACTTTTTAAAGTAATGTTCCCAACACTGAACATGACTCATGGTCGTCACAATCATAAATGTTCTGCCTCAGAGCAGAGCCCCGATGAGACTCTGACCAACCAGAACATCCATAAACGTGATGCTTTAGTTTCCCCTCTATGCAGCTGTTGGACTACCGTACACAAAGCTGCTAAGGCTGCAGCTATAGCCACTGTTTTTTGCCTGATGTATCTCACTGCTGCTTCAGATTCTTGGTTGACATAAGAGGTTTTGTCTGCTGTTCTGCCTGCAGGAGTACGAGTTTGTGGTTCTGCCCAACGCCTACATGATCCACATGCCTCATGCACCCAGCTTTGACATCACCAAGTTTCGCTCCAACAAGCAGTACCGGGTCTGCCTCAAAACCCTGAAGGAGGAGTTCCAGCAGAACATGTCGCGGCGCTACGGCTTTGCCGCCCTCAAATACATGACAGCTGATAACAACAGCTAGCTACCAGCGCAGACCCTCCCTTCCCCGGCACTGAACTACTGATGCTGTCCATGGGCTGAGGAAGGGGGTGGGCGGACAAAAACATGGCTCGTGTGGGGCCCACCTGGATTCTGGAGGGCCCGAATCCCTCAAGACTTTGACGGAACATTTGAGCCTCAGTGTGGCTCTGCTGTAGAAGAGATGATGTAGGAGAAGGATATCTGTAATGACTGGGGTGAGTGGGCGGGGCTTCAACAGGGAAGCCTTGTCCTAGCAGGGGGCCTGACTCCAGCTTAGTGCAGCCATATTTCAAACAGAACTGTGTGTGTGTGTGTGTGTGTGTGTGTGTGTGTGTGTGTGTGTGTGTGTGTGTGTGTGTGTGTGTGGAATCCCTCCGCGGTTCGACTGACTTGATCATCAGCAGGCACTCGGATGGCACAACCTTGTAGCTGATTAGAATCAGAAGAGCCCTGACTGGTGCGTGGACATCCTGACCAGATTCAGGATGTCCACGTCCCTCTGAGCGTCCTGTTGGTCTTTTCTCTGTTCTGGTTCTGCAGAATCCCAAAGCAGTTGTCATGTTCAGGTTTTACTTTTTGAACTTCACACTGGCTGCAGGCCGAGGCCGTGAAGTTGCATTTAAGCCCGACAACTCAAAGGACCAATCGATGAACTCTTTGTGTTTCTTTCCACCAATCAGCAAGGTGAGAACAAGAGTAGGGGCGTGGGTTTTTCCTCGGAGGAGGACAAGAAATGATTTTTGTCATGTGTGTCTCCCTAACTCTAACCCTGGTCAGAACATCTGCTGAAGGTCCCACAACTCAGACCAAGATCTGGGTTCAGATAAGACTCAGAAGACAGACTGCTGTGAAACTGGAGGCATTGTCTCCCTCTCTCTGGTGTGTGTGAGTGTGAGGAAGCTGGATGAGAGCTGTGTCTGATGTTCAGCGTGTGTGAAGTTTGACTCTTTGTGTGGGTGTGCTGTATGACTGAATAAAGGCATCAAGTCAAACTTTCTTCTTTGATATTTTCTTTTCTTTATAAGTATCAGTTTATCCTCCTGAACTCAGAGAAGATCGTGACCTCTTCAACATGAAGGAACATTCCATCAGTTCTACTAAACTTGGGCTTTTAGGCTTTTCTCCAGCTGGTGTAAACTAGAACAGACACTAGTACACAGGCCTGTGTCTTTGCTTCTCCAGTCCTCATGGGTTTCATGGAGCTGGAGAAGGCCTCCTCATGAGGCAGTGGGGTTAACCATACCCCTCTAGGTGGAGTTCTGGTATCTTGGGTTCATGTTCCTGAGAGATGGACTGATGGATCCGGACTTTGTCCTCTGTTCGAAGACGTTAATTTGAGGTAAAAAAGGATCAGGGCTGAAATCCAAAGCTCTGGATTTACTGGTCTGTCTAAACCCTCACATGTGGTCATGTGATCTGAATCGAGATCAAAAGAACCAGATTCTGGATCCAAGCAGCTGAAATGATCCTTCCTCCATAAGGTAGCCCTACTCAGCCTTAGAGGTGAGGTGGGGGAGATCAGATTAGTTTGACTGATTCTCTCCTCAAAAGAAGTCAGCTGAGGTGGTTTTCATCAGAAAGCATCTTGGCCTAGCCACTACAAGATCCCAACCACTCAGCAGAGATTACATATGTCCTCTGCTCTGGGAACACCCTAGGATCCCCCACCCCACGAAGGGCTGGACAAGGTCTCAGGGAATAGGAAGGGTCTGGGTGTCTCCCCTGGACCTCTGAGCCGACTGCAGAGAAGCAGCATTGATATTTACTGAAAGCAGCAGCCTTTAACAAGCCCGACCGATCTACATCACACTGTCGCTGAACACTCATGGACTCACCCGTCTTGACTCGAAGGCTGTTGTTGGTTTGGCATCCTGGAAACAGCAGAGAACATCTCGGCTAGTAGAAGCTAACTGTTAGCGTTAGCAACTCCACCACACAGCAGAACTCTCAAGCTTGTTATTTGTGTGGATAAAACATCAACAATGCAAAGCAAACAGTCAGTGGTAGAGCCACTTTGCTGTTAGCCAATCAGAGGCAAGATGTCCAAATATCAGTAAATAAAACTGCAAATCCTGTCATCTGAAGCTACTTTCTCCTCCAGCTTAATTCTCTGCTGAAACAGGCTCACCGGAGCTTTTTACATGAGAGTACGACTTACAAGCCTACTAGAGGCCTCTGCAAACCTATTGAGAGTGAAGAACCTCTTAGACTCTGCTCTGAGGGGATGTGATGCACTGATTATAAATCATGTATCATAGCCTTCATTCTTTTAAAGACATGGTTTCACCCAATATGAGGGAAGTTATGGAGAAGCTCTTAATGTTTTTATTTTTTGTTTTGGTATGATTCACTTGGACAGGTGTGAGCACCACAAAACAACCCCATTTATTATCTGGAAGGAATGCTGCAGCCAGTTTATAATTATAAGGTCTCCTAAGTCCCAATTAAAGACCAAGAAGAATAATGCAATTTGCCTAATGTCCTTTCCATGCAGAACCAATCATGTTCCCACACTGACATCAAGTGGTCGTTTGTTTTAAGGGACAACTTTTCTGCTTCTCAGAGCAGCAGCTGCAGCATTTTTCTACCTCTGGACTTCTAAGGTTTCTGCAAGAAGAAGAAAATATCATTTCTATAGCGCCTCTCAAGATAAAAATCATGAGGCGCTTCATAAAATACAAAAAAATGTAAAAATATAAAAAAGAATTTAGAAAATTGTTAAAAATATATTTAAAATGAGCAAAAAATAGACAATTGTGATTTAAAAGAAAAAATGTTAAGAAAGAGAGTGAATAGGAAAGAGGCAAAACAGTGGATTCTGAGGAAGGTGGAATAGGTGGGGAGAGCAGAATAAAGAGAGAGTGGTTGAAGAAGCTCACACCAAAGCCAGCTTGAACAAGTGAGTTTTCAGATGCTTTTTAAAGGAGACCACTGAGTCCACTGATCTCAGGCTCTGATCTGGATCTGACAGGACAGATGTTGTCCAGAATGGAGAGGCAGTGCTCGTTAAAGTAGAACAACTATTTGCATCAACTTTCTGTGTTTGTTGCTATCAGCTGAGGATCAGCCCAGTTAAAGTTAAAGTCCCATCAGTTGTCACACACACTGATGTGTGTGCGAAATTTGTTCTCCGCATTTGACCCATCCCCTGAGGGAGCGGTGAGCTGCAGACACGGCCGCGCTCAGGAACCATTTGGTGGTTTAACCCCCCCAATCCAACCCCTTAATGCTGAGTGTCAAGCAGGGATGCATTGGGTCTTTGGTATGACCCGACCAGGAATCGAACCCTGATCTCCCAGTCTCAGGGCGGACACTCTACCACTAGGTCACTGAGCTGGTTTCCTCAGTTAGAAGATAGAAGCTTCAGGGATCAGGAATGACCTGTCAGATGATTTAACAGCTGACAACATGAAAGTGAAACAACAGAATAAAACACTTGAAACAATGTTATCTTCTTTTTAAAATGTTTTTCACGTTTGTGCATTATTCATCTTGTTTTGGACAACTAAACCTGAGTTTGAGCCTGATCCCTGACCCGAGAAGGTAATCCCAAATTTGTTTCAGTCAGATTTAATTAAAAACTTAACTGAAGCAGGAAAGATATGAAAATGAAACACAACACACTGAGGATGTGGTCCTTTATCAAGAGAAAGACCTTACAGGTAAAACAACACACCAGGTGTAAAGACGGTTTCGGTGGATTGACAGTTGTGTGTTGAGTGAAACATTTAGTGTTACAACAGGAAACAGTGTTGGGTTTTACAAGAGCTAGGCTACAAGGTCACGTTTTTGTGGTTGACGAAGATCATTTGAGTCCTCCAGAGATCCACTGGCCTAACGTCCATTCTTCTGCTGAACTGATCAGATCTGTGACTCTTCAGATGAAACAAGTTCACTTCAGTGGTTTTGAAAAAAAAAAAATTCTAAATCACAGATCAATAAAACTACTGAAGAATGAGTTTTTACCAGCGTAGTAATACAGAGGTCAGGGGGATGAACCAGAGGCCTTTCAGACTTTTACGTCAGTAATGGGCAAATGTCTGGGATCATCATCTGAGCCAGTTCAGGATCCACTGTGGTCTTCCTGTCACACCCTGATGCTGAAGAGTCGCCCATGGAGAGGATCTGGATACAGGTGACTGAGAACAGCTGTCAGTGTCAAACTGCGATAGGACCTGAAAGGACTCTTCCTCCTGCAGACCTCAGATGTCTGGTTTACTCTTTCTGGATTAGTCTTCTTGATTAAACAATAGACTCCAGGATCTACAGGTGGAACGACATGGTCCTCACAAACAAAAGATCATGATCTCCAGGCGTTTTTTCACCATGACCATGGAGTCATGGACTAGTTCGTTACCCTTGCTAAGGTGCTGCTGGAGGGTGTTATTATTTTATTTTTTACAAAGGATGTGGTTCTCCTAGCTACAGCTGCATCTCATTCTGGGGAGAATTACCATAGACATCATATATATTATATGATATCTATGAGAAGAATCACAGCCCAGTGTAATGTAGCTGGGATGAATATTTGTGACTCCAAATTCCAGATCCACGGTTCTCAACTGGAAAAGGAAGGATTGCGCAGTGTAGACTAGGGGTAGACTTATATTTGTTGGCAATATATCAGACCAATATTTGCCGTTTTTTATACATCTGCATCTGCTGATATTTGTCCTACTACTAAAGCCGATTTAGTCAGGCACATCCTCGGGCAGCCTGGTGCTGTTGCAGAATGTAAAACTGTATTTTTATGTTCACCAACATCTGCATAAGAAATCCTCTAAATTAACTTTATTTAGGTGTCTGACTTTAACACTTACGAATTTAAGTTTTAGAAATAAATGATATTAGAAATATGATCGGTCACACTGAATGTAGCATGCAGGCTAAAGGTGAAAATAATCTTCTACACCTGTTTCCTGCATCAGCTGCTGATAGAAAACTGACGGGGAAGCTCTCAAATTAGAAAAGCCAGTCAAATGCATGTCACACTGAAAATTGGACTCAACCCTCTTGGCTCTCAACGGGGAAGGCTGTTGTTGATTTAGCGTCCAGGAGAGAGCAGAGCATGTCTTGGCTAGTAGAAGCTAACCGTTAGCATTAGCAACTCCACAACATGGCAGAACTCCTTCAGGCTTGTGTTATTTGTGCAGATCAAACATAAACGTTACAAAGCGAATGGTCAGTGTTCATCACGTTGCTATTAGCCAATCAGAGGTGAGATGTTTGAATATCAGAAAATAAGACTCCTAAACCTGTCGTGTTGTGCTCCCCTCTCCTCTGGCTAACTTCTAGTTCCTAAAACAGGAGTGCCAGAGCTTTTTTCCCACAGAGGTCGACTTACAAGGCAGTCACTTACAAGACCACTGCAAATTTGTTGAAAAAACAAGTGAACTTGTTTTTAAATATTTTTAACAGTTTAAAAGTTGTGACATCACCACTACTCAGCATTGTGTGAAACAATTACCCAAACTTTACTTGTGATTGTGTAAAGCCATCAAAGAACCAATTCCGTCATGTGAAGACCAACTCTCTGCACATTTCAAACTTTAAATGATGTTCCTGCAATGAACTCAGTCTGGTCTACAAAATGTCTGCATCTTAGATGGGACCATGACCAAAAGTCACAGCTCACTATTCCTGATTTGACCACATGTTAGATTTATCATCCGAAACAACTTTTTAAAGCTAAGGCAACAACCAGGTTAGAAGTTAGAACAGAAATATAGTAAATGTGCTTCCACGTTTGAGCAGTTGTACCCTTAAAAACAGCTTAAGTGAAGATGTTTGAGGTAATGAACATTAGATGTTGGCTGTAGCTCTTACTATGACTACATTTGGTTTTTTTTTAATCTCTAAATACCAGCTTCTTCTAAATCTGGGATTCCGTTCACACCTCGTCGAGAAAACTCTTCTTGCTGGTCTACAAGAGGCACAACCTCTCAATGATGTTGCATCAGACCTACTAAAGCTTCCAAACTTACAAACAGGAATCGTATACTGGAAGGTGTCTGGTGTAGTGCTGGTGTATAAACTCCCCACCACTGAAAACCAGGTGAATATTTAATTTAATACAGACAAAGAAACATGTTTAAACATACATGTTTACTCAATGTCTTCATGTTTAATCCCTTCATGCACACGTGGTCTCAACCAGAAGAACCTAAATTTTAAAAACTTTCTTTAAAAAGTCTATCATTGTCCTTCTTTGGACCAGTGGTAGAAGAAGAGAAAGGCAGGGCCACTTGTGCTCAACGTATCAAATCCCTGAGCAAAGTCAGTGAACATTTAGAACGGATTGGCCAAGGTGTAGGCACAAGGCAAACAGGAAGTGGGAGACAAGGAACCACTAGGTCCTTCTCTCTTGGAGCCTCCTCTGTCCCAGAAGACAAGGAGAAGAAAGCTACAGTTCTAGTTTTAGTAAGGAGCTGAGTGAAAAAGCCAGTAAAAGGCGTGTAGCTGAGGGTTCATTCCCGAGGCCGGTATGGACTGTGGTATCTGGGATACAAGGGCGTGTAGTGGCTGGAGTGGCTGTAGGAGGCGGACGGGCCGGGGCTGAGGTAGGAGCTGGAGGGGGTGAAGGTGGGGGATGAACTATAGTAGGCAGAGGAGTGGCTGTAGGAGTGAGCGGGGGAGTAGGATGAGGAGTAAGGGGAGGAAGAGGAAGCAGTATAGAGGACTGAAGAGCGACTCATGCTGGACAGCGGCCGGGGTCGGGTAGAGGGGTTCCAGGTAGAGTTCCTGAGCCCCAGGAAGGGAGAGTGATAGGGGGAAGAGGGTGCAGACCCTGGATGGGTGTATCTGGTGGTACATTGGGGTGAAGCATGGGTGTCTGAGGTGTAGTGTCTGGAGAGCCCCGAGCTACGAGGGGAGATGTTGACACTGAAATTGTGGGAGTCGACTACAAATGTTCGAACTCCCATGGTCCACTTGGAGTGAGCCAGCCTCAGAGGAGTGGAGGGTGGTGTCGGTGAGGGGGCCTCCAGAGACGGGGGGCTCTCCGGTGCTGGAGGGCCAGGTAGTGATGGTGATGAGGGGCTGTAAGGGGGTTTGAGTGACGTAGGCGAAGTGACCGCTGAGGCTAGAACAGCTGTTCTGACTGCAGGAAGGCCAGTAGGAGAAAAAGGATCATGAAATAGACTTGATGTGGGACTGGTGAGATGGACAGCAGAAGGACCACCAGCTGGAGTGGACGGGGCTAGACTGGAGGCCGAGGGACTTACTTTGGGGGTGCTGGTCTTCCCACGGCTCACCCTGCCCCCCCGAGAACAGCGGGTCTGCTCTTGATCAAAAGCCAGATCCTCCAGGCGCTGGGTCAGGGCCAGTTTCTGTTGGATGGCCATTCGGAGGAGAGAGTTCAGAGTCTTCTTCTCATCCTCCGCGGCAGCCAGCTGTCTCTGCATCTCATCCAGCTGTGTCACATACTCATCACACCTGGAGGCAGGAGAACACTCGTTTCACATGAAGCATCTAGGTGAAAACACTTCTGCATGTCAAAGCAAAGGCCCCATCACGGTGCTACGTCATTCTGGGACACTTAAACCAAACCTAAAGAAACAGAAACTATGTAAAAAACTGACCTGGTGGCAAACAAGGCTCTGAGAGAAGAGAAGGTGGCAGCATCCTCCTTCAAGGCCTTCAGCTCGTTCCTCAGCTTCGTCATGGTGTCAGTCACCAATGATTTCTCTGCCTCATATTTACTCTTCAGGTTGGCTAGAGCCACTTCTGCTGTCTAAGAAAACAAAGATCAGCTGAGATGGTTGATGCTGGACTGAATGGAAGCCATGCTGAAGGTTTACAGGAGCTGCCGGGTTTCTGGAGCCAGAGTTTGAGAACTCAGGAAGTGGGGCTGACTTATGATCAAAAGTGAATTTAAACACGTTCAACGTACCCGCGTGGTCTCTAAAAACATGTTTTGTATTTTATACCTTAGGGAAGCCACTTGGGGGTGCTGGTTGTGTTTCAGTGTCAGGAAAACACAGTAATTTATGCTTTTGAGAGTTTCGTGTATTTCAGCAGCAGCATTAGAGCCAGCCACCCAGGACTATGTGGACCACTCATACCACCTACAGATCTGAGTATCTGGGGTTTCCATGTGGCACTAGCAGGGGCGTCCTATATTACAGGGTGTTCAAAGCTTTACAAACTTAGGGAAGAAACTAATGAAAATGTTGTCAGTGACATGTTTAGAGTCCATTAACAGCAACATGATGATCACTGGGATCAGTTTTTCATCAATGTTTACTGTTTTTGGCCAAGATTTACGGATGGTGCTCACAAGTCTGCTGCGGTGAGGGTTTGTGGGATGGATTGAAGGACAGACTGAAGAACGGATTGATGAACAGACGAATGGAAGAATAGATTGATAGACAGAAAAAAGGATGGACATTCTGTGCTCTCACCTGTTTGTTGGCCTTCAACACCAGTCTAAGTGTCGCTATCTGCTCTCTCTTGGTGCTAAGCAAAGACTTGAGCTTCATGATCTCCTCCATGCAGCTGTCTTTGTCTTTGTCCAGCAGAGGGACCATGTCCCTGGCTGCCGTTCTCTGTCTGGACAGCTGTAAGGACCTGTCTACTGCTCGCTGAAGATACTTCACCTTGGGACATAAGAGTAGAAACATGAGGGGGATAAGGAGGCGATGATGCTTTGGAAATAAGTTAAGATGGAACTCAAATGAGAGGAAAATCATCTGAACTGGAATCTGGCTAAAAGGTAGAACCGGATTTCATCTTTGTGTCAAAGAAACAGAAGTAACATCTCAAGGTGGAAGGAGACAAAAACGAGGCCTTTAAAATGATTTCATAGACAAAGAAGTAACATGTGAAGACGTGGACATGAAACCAACTGAAGGGTAGAAAAACAAAATGATAAGAGGTAAACGAGGAACAAGCTAAAGGTTGTTTCTGAAAACATAGTGACTGAAATCTGGGAGAAGAGCTGAGTTCTGCCAACCCTAGCACAGCATGTCCTCTACCTGGTCTCTGATGATGGCGTTGAGGTTGTAGATGTTCATGGGCTCCTTGCGTAGCTCCCCAAGAAGCTCCGGGGCCAGTGGTGATGACGATGATGAAGATGATGAGGCACTGATGCAAGGTGAACAGGAAGGAGGCGTGCAGGGTGGCACACTGAGCTCACAGGGCACTTGAAGGACCTCCTTGTTCATCTCCTTTTCATTTTTTTGGACATCCTTAGACAGGGGCTCTTTGGATGGAGACTCTGAGGAGCTCCGTGACTCCCCAGGAGAGGAGGAGGCTGATGTGACAGAAGCCATCCGCCTGGCCAGACGTGGTGTAAGGAGAACCTTGCTGTTGTCTGACAGCATGGCTTTGAGACTGGCGCTGTGGCCCCTTAGCCCTCTGCCTTGTCTGTAGGACAAACAATTCATTTGTTTAGTTCCAAAGTTTGACTTTTTTCATTTAACTCAAACTCAAAATTTTTACAGTGAGTTTCATTTCAAGAAGAGCTTTCCTTTAAGGTGTGCCTGAAGACCGTTACCCAGTAAATAAATAATAACTCCTGGGGTGTTTGGATATCTTCTGTACCATCTGGAGCTTCTTTTGACCTTTTAACAATCATACCTGTAGTAATCCAGCATGACGCGGTTGGGCGTCTCATTGTTGCACAGGCAGACATGATGGTAGAGCTGAGCAAGCTCCTCGCTTAGGGTCACCAGCTCATCCTGGGCTGCGTTTAAAGCCCCCCGGCTCTCACTGGAAGCTGACTGAGCTGCTTCCAACTCCAGCTGCAGGTTAGAAATCTGAGAGGAGAGAAAAACTTGCAGAAAAGCTCTTGTTTTATTTAACGTGTCTGAAACCCCTCTATTACCATCTCCTGCTCCTCCTTGCAAACCTTCTCCAAAGAGACGACCTGCCTCTCCAGCTTCTGGAGCTGAGTGTGCTCTCCTGGCTCTTCTTTGACTGTCTCCTCCCCACACTGAGCCAGCTTCTCACGGAGAGCTTTCAGCTCCGCCTTGAGCTCCACCACCTCCGTCACAGCTACGCGGTATTTACACTGCAGGATTTCCAGACCAGGAGTTTGGTATGAAAACACCTGACTTTTACTCACTACTCCACTCCTGTCCTCTTCATTCTCTACCCTGTCCTTCTCCTCAGCTCTGTCCAGCTCCATCAGAGTCTCAGAGGTTGGAGAGGTGGCGCTGCTTTGCGCCTCCTGGTTCCTCGTCAAATACAGATGATGGAAAGCCGTTACTTTCTGGCTAAGGCGGCGGGCCTTCTCATGCTGCTCATTCAGGGCTCCTTGAGTGTGCTGAAGCTGAGTCTGAGACTCCTGGAGGCGGGTCATCAGTGCTACATTGTCACATTCAACCTAAAGGGGGCAGCAGGAATAATTAGGAACACAGCAGGCACTGCATGATAGCATATGTTCTAATAAAAAAGTACTAACTGATTAAAAGCAGCAGGGTTATGACAAATCACAATTATCCAAAAAACAGGACTAGTGTAAGGAAACCCGGTGTAATAATAGAACAGGAGCCTTTATCTCTAAAACAGCACCGCCTTCTTCCATTTGAGCAATGTTAATAAAATCTGGAACATCCTGACCCAAAGTGATGCACAAAAACTAGCCGGTGTATTTATTACTTCCATACTTGATCATGGACATTCTCTGTAATCAGGATGTTGATAATCTTCTCTATAGAGTCTCCAGCTGATCCAGAATGCTGCTGTCAGAGTTCTGATGAGAGAAATTTCTACACTTCTAGTATCACGTCAAAAGCTCCCTGTAAGATCCAAAATTTTTCTTCTGACATTTAATGCTCTGCAAGATTAAGCCCCATCTTCCCCATATTGAAGCTGCAATAGCAAATCTGTGAAACAAGCTAGCTTTAAAACTCAAACATGTGTTCTGTTGCTATATACATGAGTGCATAATGAGTGGAGGACCCAGGGAAGCATGGAGAACGACAACCAGATGGTCCAATCAGGACTGAGCTGTGTAATTGGCTGAGGTTTTAGACAAATGCGAGAGAACTACTTCATTTTTTTGTCTCTACAATATATTTATAGCTATAAAATGTTGGAACATTGTCAAGAGGCATGAAAAAATGTTTTACGTTAGCTTGTTCTGCCGATTTGCCACTGTAGCTTTGAAGATCCATCAGGATTTCATGTAAGTCTGTCCAAAGCTCTTTTTGAATAAAATCCCATTCATGCTGTAATCTTAGAGTCATTTTCTCTCGTATTTACTATATAATATTCATTAAACAAGCAAGGAATAGCACCAGACCCAAAAAACAAGCCCTGAGAGGATGAGCATAAAGCAGAGCGTGGTGTATACCAAGGGTCAATGCCAGGACTATTCAAATCCAGTCCTGGAGAGCTGGTATGTAGCACGTTTTAGTGGTTTCTTCCAACACACTTGATTCAGTGATTAAATTACCTGTGCAGCAGCTCATCAGGCTCTTCAGAAGCCTGTTAATCACCTGGGGCCTCATTTATCAAGCTTGCTTACGCACCAAACGGGGTCGGAAAACCGCGTAAGCAACTTTCCACGCAAACTTTAGGATTTATGAAAGAAAACTTAGCGGAAAAATGTGCACAACTTTAAGTTGACTAAGGACCTTGCTTACACACATGTTGGACATGGAGAGCACCTGCAGTGCTGCTGCTGAGAAGGATAAAATTATGAAATCCTGCAGCATTATCACTTGTACTGCTTCATTTTCACACAGAACAAGACCCCCCACACGCACACACACGTGCATGTACACACACATGCACGCACACTCACACACACACAGCCTAAAGCTCAGAATACGGAATGCAGAATGTCAGCAGGGGGACAGATTGAGACAGAATGTCATGCGTCTGTGACAGTGAGTGTCCTGTCACTGTGACCCGATTAATCATGCGCCTTGGCTACTTGTCAAGGGCAGATCTCTGTTTGGCTGACTGGTTAGTGCGCGTGACTTTCACCTGAGAGTCAGGGGATTGAATCCCAATTGGATCATTTTTTTTATATCCGCCACAGATCTCTCTGAAGAAATCAACATTGACGGCTTCAGCAACGCTGTGCCACTCTGTGGATTTTCTCTTATTTATTTTGCAAAAGCTCTTCCTTTCATTTCTCCACCTCACCCACAGGTACCTCAATTTCTGCTTCTGTGAAGTAGCGCATCCTTGATATGCCTTGATCTACGGTCGCCATCATCGTTGGTGGAGCGCTGCAACAGCCGGCTTATGTATATGCATGAGATCCACAAGGCACTTTGCATTGACTATTTATGGCAGTAAGTGGGCGTGGTGAGGGCGGGATGTGACTAAAATGCAGCTGAGAAACTTTCTCGTTAGTCTCCGATTTATGAAGCGGAGATTGCGTGCAGCTGTGCGTACTCCATGTTTGATAGATCACAAACCTGCTTGGCGTAAGTACTTTTTTTTTTTTGCTGAGCTTAAGTACGGTTTTAGTAAGGATTCTACGCAATGTTTGATAAATGAGACCCCTGCTTATTGAAATCAAGTGCGCTGAAACGGTCCCTCCAGGACCAGAAGTGAATACCCCAGGTTTATATGCTCTTTGCCAATGGTGAGGAGCTCAGGGTGGCCATTTGCAAAGTGCACTTATGAACCAGTCCATGCTTTAACACGGTGTTTATTATAGACAGTTGATGTATGGGGCAATGGTCCCTCCACAAATCTCTCTTAGATATAGGACAGAGGCTGTTTTGACTGCACCACTTCTAGGGCATTATCCAGTAACTCAAAGAAGTCTGTGCAACTGAACTAAAGTCTGAAGCAACAACACGGTCAGAACTGATGAGAATGTACTCTTCGACCGGACAGTACGAGCTTTCATCAAGAACTTCATGTAAATGTGGGCGACAACTCTGGAGGCCAATTCAAAGCAAAGTGTGGCATGTTTAAGGAGAAACCCTGCCCCCTCTACTATTCTGCAAAGGGCAAAACTGCCTCAGCCAGAACATTACAAAGAGTGGCAATGAATACTGGTTCTGGAGTGGAGCTGTCATCAACCACCACCATGGATGACATCAAGATGTATGCCAGGGATGAGCAAGACATCACCTCATTGATCCATCTCACCAGGATTTTCAGGAAAGGCTTTGGAAGGTCATTCAGACTGGAAAAATGTGGTTGCTGTATATAAATTGATCAAAATTGAAGCGGTTGAGCTACCTGAAGGCAACACTGCAGATGTTAAGGATAGTCACAAGTACCCTGGGATCCCACAGGGATATAGCAATGAGCTCACAAAGAAGTCAGCAGCAACCATGTAACTCCAGAGAATGGAAGTCCTGAAGAGCCGTGTTAAATGTTAAGAACAAAGTCACAGATGTCCTACCAGTCATCACATGCCCTGCTAGCCTAGCTAAAAGAGGAGAGGCAATGGTATTGATGTAGAAAGCACGAGTAACAGAAATGTCAAAGGAAGAAACACAAGAAGCTCAAGAAACACAGAGGAATGAAAGAAAAAGAAAAGTAGTAGAAATTTGAGATCTCAGTGGTCATCGGAGAGTTCAGGGCTGTGACCCCCACACTGGGAGGTTGGCTTCAACCGACTCGTTACATTCAAATTTGTGTAATCTAATTCTGTCCAGTTAAAATGTAACCGAATGCATTTAGATTCATGAAAATACATCTGATTTATGTGTTTCTATAATGCTTTTACCCAAAGGGCTGTCTCACCGTCAAGGGTGTCATTTTGTTTTCAGAATTGCTGGGGACAATAACCATACACTTGAGTGGGGTTTAAAAATTGCTGGGGACAATAAAGTAGGCTAGCACAGGGGTCGGCAATCCGCGGCTCTGGAGCCGCATGCGGCTCTTCCATCCATCTGATGCAGCTCTCTGTGCTTGTAAAATAATGAATGGATATTTAAATAAAAAGCTTTATATTTTACTGCATTAATTTTACATCTGTAGGCTAATTCTAAATGTAAAGATTGTCTGTGTAAACCTGAACAGGTCCAACCCGGTCTTACTGTGAGACCGGGTTGACGCGTCACGCTTGTGCGTAATCATATGCGCATTCTGAGCTGACGAGGATGTCAGATTCTGGGCTTCTCCTCAGACAGGCTCCTGGATGTGTCGCCACATTGGAGACAGGAACAAGCGCTATTCAGCCAAAGTTTCATAATCAGGTGTGGCAGTGTGTGTCCTGTCACAGTGTCCCGAAAATGCGCCCTGGCTACTTGGCCAAGGAGTTGTCCCTTTGGCTGACTGGTTAGAGTGTTTGACTCTCACCTGGGAGTCTGGGGATCGAATCCCGCCCGGGCCCTCGTTTCTCCACCTTGCCACATATTGACGGATAAACACAAGGATGTTGGTTGTTTTGAAAGAATTACCCCGACGCACACTGATGCGCATGGATGAGCTGACATTTTAATCGTTAACGCACATCGCGGAGGTAAAATATTCCCATCAGAACATCAGAGCTTTATACTGGACACTGTGTTCAGCGTGGCTCGGAGCACCCACGGTGGACAGTGAGCTGAAGATCTGGGGTTCGCAGCGCAGCGCAGAACCACGGCCATGCGATAAGATTTCCTCCCACTGAAGCGTTCTGGAAACCCGGTCTCTCTGAGGGATGTGTCACTTGGAAAAATGTTCTTTTTATGAAATTATGAAACTGGCTGAACAGCGCTTGTTCCCGTCTCTAATATGGAGACGCATGATGCGTAGAGACATTTGCACGCACAAAGTTTATGTGGAGCAGAAGCGGTCGGGCCACGGCAGGTGAAATGTTCCTAGCCTACATGAAGTGAAACTGTTTAATTGTAACATTAATGTGTTACTGGACACGCTGGTCTGGTTAGTTAGACCAGTGTTTGAAGTGGAAAACACACACACACACACACACACGCACACACACACACACACACACACACACACACACACACACACACACACACACACACACACACACACACACACCAATTAAAATAATGCTGATAGCATGGACTAGAAGACAGGTGATGGTTTAAGTGTTTGAATGATGATCAGGCTGCTGTAAAATGTAATCTCCATCCACATCCAGACACAATTATCCTCTATTCTTTCTCTATTTGCTCTGCTCTTGTCTGGGCTGACGTAGCTGACGGTGCACGCGGCGCGCCTAACTAGCGGCTGATGCACATTTCACGCATTTGGAGAGGTGGGCTGGATGCTTTGCTTTTACTGGAAGTTGGTCCACTTAACGCACGGGTGTAGACTACATATTAATGACAAATGAATGAAAATTAAATTGTGAGTTTTTATTTCATGTTTTAGAAATAAAAATGACGGGGGAACACATTTATGACGTCTTTTTAAATGAAATTTTCTAGCCCGACCTGCCTGCTTCACTTAAGTCGCTGCTTATTAAGTCCGTCCAAAATGACCGTGGCCCACCCAAAAATGAAAACCTGGCGCCGTGCCTGTTATAAACCTCTGCAAATTGTTGTTCTTCACGTTATCAAACTCAGACTTTGTACAGCTAATGTCAAGATGTAAAATTATGAATTCAGTTGAGCTCTTCCGTCCGTCCCTCTCCTGCTCTCCTGGAAACCCGACATTGGCTGTCAGAAGCGGGAGGTGAAGAAGGAGATGAGGCAAACAGAGTGAGTGTGCGACATAAAGAAACCAGACTGGTGTGGAGGTGAGCAAAACAGCTGGAAAAGTGTGGGTGTTGAATCCCCCACGGGTGCGACGCCCATGCAAGCGACCGGTACTGGCTGCTGTCACCTGTTGTGAGCAGCTCTCTGCTGTCTGAGGCTAGGCCCCGCCCACAACACCGCGGCTGCTGCGGTGTTTTCTTTACTGTGGGAAACGGGTAATAATGGCTCTTTGATGGGAACAGGTTGCCGACCCCTGGTATAAGATCTGAGCTGGTAAAACAAAAATCCTCATCAGCAGGCATTTTTTAAAGTGGGGGGGACACAGCTGCCAATCACAAATTTTGCCGGGGACATGTCCCCGGCGTCCCCGGTTAAAATGACACCTATGCTCACCGTCATCAGCTGCTGCTTGAGCTTCTGAACCTCTGTGGTGTTTATCTCACTAAAGAGATCTGCAGTAGCCCCGCCCTCTGGTCCAAGTTCTCTGTGAGTCCTGGATACCAGCCCTGCTGCAATCTCTACTCCAGGCCCCAGCGGTGAGTGGCCGTTACACCTGGCAGATGAAAACGAAGAACTTTCTTAGCATAGAATCGCATGAACGTCTGTTTGATATGATCTAGAATATCCACCTGTTGGGCTCGTCTGTGTTTGGTGAGAGCAGAGAAGCCGGGGTGGCTGAGCCGCTGGGGGGGGCTGAGCTTAATATCAAATGAGCGCTGCCGGTGTACGCAACATCACACATGCTGAGGTGGTGGACCAGCTCTCTGCGCAGGTGTTTCTTCTGCTCGCGCTCGCTCTTCAGGGCCTGGAGAGCCTCCTCCAGCTGAGCTTCTGCCATGTCCTTCAGGCGCAGCACATCCTGTAACTGGCTGTTCAGGAGCTCCATCTCCTCCTCTAGGACCTTGATCTGATGCTTCAGGCCTTCATACTCCACCTGAAGCAGGGTCCGGGCAGAATGGTGAGTATTAGCTGTACTTTAAACACAATAAAACACTGTAGAAATCATAAATATCTGATACACCACGTTTTTCACATTTTGATCCGATCAGTCCTGACCTTAACATGGAACGAACCTACACTTTTTCACCAATCACTAAAAGCCAGGTTCCTGCTGCCAGTAAGGCTTTCACTAAGTAATCAGGTGGACTTAGTTTTATAAATAATATTTAAAAACTAATGACATGGTGCATCTATTGGGGTTTACAGGCTATTGGGGGTAACACTGAACCATTTAGAATCAGATTTGAGTATTTCTAAGAAGATCCTTGGACCATCTGGACCTACATCAGCCCCTGACCTCATTGATACTCCTGGAAGAACAGCCGCGATGTCCCTTCAGCACTCTAACCCATACCCAACCATGCCTGACCTACGCAGTCTCATTTAAGATCACCTACCCCTAACCCTGGTTCCTGAGAAAGGGCAAGGTTACACCTGGACGTGTCAATAACATCAAGAGGAGGTGGACAACCATTCACACTCAAACCTAAAGCCCATTGAGAACTACTGAATAACCTGTTGAGAGGAAGGAAACACACGTGTGCTTTGGAAGAGCATGCAAACATGTTCTACAGAGTTCTCAGTTTCCTGAGAGAGTTGCAGGTCCGATTCTTCTGTTTTTGGAATTTTAAACATCTTTTTAATTTATTGGACTTAGTCTCAAAGTCACTGCAAACATCTGGAACCCATCTGGGACCAATTTCACTATCTGTGGGTCAGAAAGTGGAGAGAACTTTGGGAGAAGTTGGGGACCAAACACAGACCAAAGTGAGGATAAAAATTGAGATTTAACTTAAGACTAAATAGCTAAAAGAAATGTTTCTAGGCACTCAAAGTTAAAGCGTTGATAAAGCAATATTAGATACTATGTTAGGAAGAGCAGAAACAAGCACAAACTAGAATTTCTAGCAGAAATGCTGTTTGAATGCTGGATGCTGAAACTTATTGCTGCTGATGATCTCTTTGTAAAAGGTGTAATGTATAGAAACTGTCTGTGTTTGTGTTCTGTGTACCTGATTTTGTTTTAACGTTGAGACCAGTTTCTGCAGAGAGATGTTCTCCTCCTCCAGCTCTGTGTAATCCTGGAGAAGTCGAGACTCACGAAACTTGTACTCCTTAAGCTCTGCCTGCATCCGGCTGCGCTGCAGGTCCGATTCCTGGTGGCTCTGCTGAGACGGACGAAGCAACAAAGGACTCTTAGCCTAACGCTTATGAATGAAAGATGGAACAGATTGTGACTAAAGAGAAACAGGGACAAGTTCAAAACGTCGCTGTACCTCCCTGAGCTCCTGCAGCAGTGTGCTCAGGTGTTCATTGTGAGCCTGCGTGTTGGAGGTCGTGACCCGGCTGTGCTTGAGCTCTGACTGGAGCTCCAGGAGACGTCCCATGTAGTACGCCTCTTTCATGGCGGACTCCTGGAGCAAAGTCTCCTCGTTGGTTTCTCCATCTTCAGCAACCTTACGCTGAGTAGAGTACGCCTGGCTGAATGCCTGAGCAGAACCAGAGAGAATGAGGTGAATCCTCCAGATGCGATCAGTTGTTCAACACACATCTAAGTTTGAACATCTCCATTGAGTGGATGGGTTGTTCCTGATGGACAGAAAGTGATTTAACAGGTATTTACTGCTCCAGTGGGAAGAGAAGTCTGAAGATCACTAAAGGCACCAAAACACCCTCAGAAGCTGCCTACAAGACATCTGAGGGCACATGAAAAACACCACCATCAGGGTGTCGCAGGTGGCACCTAAAACACCAATATCCTATTGATTCTAGGTCCAGATCCCAGTGAGATGTTCTACTCTACTGTTGTCTTTAAAACCAGTAGTTTATGTTAAAAATGTTCAGACGTCATTTATAAAGTTCGTACTGTTGTTATTGCGTTTGTAGGGTTAAATATTGTTGCTTTTAAGCTGAATATATTACCTTTACTTATGACCAATAAGCTGGGACATTCTATATAAATATAGAGTATCACTGATTGGTCTTTGAATGTTTAATCAGAAGATTCTAGGATTCTTTGCTTTTTCAGGGATTAAACACACTTCGTATCAATTCAATTTATAAAAGGTAAGAATTTATTTTCTAAACAATTAAAACTGACAAGTTAACTACGACTACTGTGGTGGATGAATCTAAGTGAATGGGATGTGATTATGGTGATTGAATGGTGTGTGTTCATCAGAACCTTGTATCTAGAAGAACTGAGTTCTGGGGGTGAAAAGAATTTGGTTTGCATTAAACTATGAAGATGGTTCTTATCAAACGGCATCAGACGCAATCATGCTGTGTCTACCTCACCCTTTCTTTGGAGACCCTCTTCGCGAATCCGGAGGTCAGGAAGGTCGGATGACCTCTAGGCACCGAGGTTCAGTAGATTAACCGCAGCACCCACGCTCCAGTCCAAGGGTCTCATCTATCAAACATTGCGTAGAATCCTCACTAAAACCGTACTTGAGCTCTGCAAAAAAAAAGTACTTACGCCAAGTAGGTTTGTGATCTATCAAACATGGAGTACGCACAGCTGCACGCAATCTCTGCTTCATAAATCATAAACTATCTAAAAAATTTCTCAGCTGCATTTTGGTCACATCCCGCCCTCACCACGCCCACTTACTGCCATAAATAGTCAATGCAAAGTGCCTTGTGGATCTCATGCACATACATAAGCCAGCTGTTGCAGCGCTCCGCCAATGACGATGGCGACCGTAGATCAAGGCAGATCAAGGAAGCGCTATTTCACAAGCAGAAATTGAGGTACTTGTGGGTGAGGTGGAGAAATGAAAGGAAGTGCTTTTGCAAAACAAATAAGAGAAAATCCACGGAGTGGCACAGCGTTCCTGAAGCCGTCAATGCTGTGAATTCTTCAGAGAGATCTGTGGCGGATATAAAAACGATGGTCCAATCGGGATTTGATCCCCAGACTCCCAGGTGCACGTCACGCGCACTAACCAGTCAGCCAAACAGAGATCTCCCCTGTTCAAGTAGCCAGGGCGCATGATCAGTTGGGTCACAGTGACAGGATACACACTGTCACAGACGCATGACATTCTGTCTCAAATCTGTCCCCCTGCTGATATTCTGCATTCCGCATTCTGTGCTTCAGGCTGTGTGTGCGCGCGCGCACTTGTGTGTGAGAGTGCGCGCATGTCTGTGTACGAGTGCGTGTGTGTGCGTGTGGGGGGTCTTGTTCTGTGTGAAAATGAAGCAGTACAAGTGATGATGCTGCAGGAATTCATAATTGTATCCTTCTCAGCAGCAGCACTGCAGGTGTTCTCCATGTCCAACATGTGTGTAAGCAAGGTCCTTAGTCAACTTAAAGTTGTGTGCATTTTTCCGCTATGTTTTCTTTCATAAATCCCAAAGTTTGCGTGGAAAGTTGCTTACGCAGTTTTCCGACCCCGTTTTGTACGTAAGCAAGCTTGATAAATGAGGCCCCAGAGATGTTGCCAGGCACACAGGTTGGAACTAGTTTGCGTCTAGAGCAGCTGTTTCTGAATAGCTGAAGGAACCGTTTTGCTGTGTCAGCTGTAGGCAGCTTTTAGCTTGTCGACAGCTTGTCAAGCGATGCGATGGTTATAGTTTCCTCTGGTGGCCAGTCCGGAGTTCTGCTCAAAACTAACTGAATGCTGAATCACTCTGCAAGTGATCCTGTTTTAATATTCTCATATTATGATTTACCTGGCCAATCGGGAGGTGCCATGTTAAGAGGTGATAACAAACAACCCTCAGAACATCACGCCTTCTCAGATACAGGATGCTCTGATTTGTGGGTAAGAAAATATCTATGTGCAGTGACATTACTTTAACTTTAATTTATATCTTATGAACATTGTGTCTGAGTGTAGATAATGATTCACTTGTTAAACCAAACATTACTGATCATTCAATTCAAATTCAAATTCAAAGATACTTTATTAATCCCAGAGGGAAATTAGAGTTTCAGTACACACAATTCTGAGATCAGACATACATACATAGGCATAGACACATGACAAGAATTGGTGACTGTGGTCATTCGCAGCCCGAGTCACGCTACCTTCATAGAGATCAGAGGGTTCACATGAGGATTGGGTCAGGTGGAGGAAAAACATACAACAACACATCAAAATGTGCCATTGTAATATAAAAATTCATTTCAACTTCATTGAATTAGGCACAGGTTATTCAAAACATTGCAATTGTTCTTCAACCCTTATTGTTCATTATATGATTTAATTTAGAAAGTTCATCCATCTTGTGCTGTGAATAAAAACCAGTCTTAGATAAGAGTGAGCGATCCTGCGGTCTTATCAAAAGAAGGCTTTGTTTGGGAACATAGGCTGACATCTTGTTCCCCCTCAACTGTCAACAAGGTTTGCAGAATCTTGTGGCTTGTTGGAAGATAGAATGTAAAATGCACCTTAGAGGGTGGAATTAGGTCTGTAGATGACTGGTGGCATGTAGGTCAATCTGCAGGTGAAAACTGACTCTTTCTGGACGTTACACGTTACAGAACCGACTCAGGCATGGTTTAAAAAAACATCCGCAGGTCAAAATATCTTCTATTATTCATTACTTTGTTCCTTTTGGTGTTTTATTGGATGTTTTAAATTATTTGGCTGAAATAAGAGATTTATATTTTGAACACCTAAGTTGACTAAGTGCTCAAAAACAGTTCAAGTTCCAAACACACACACAGAGGGAAATGTGTGTTATGAAGTTCCTTTTATTGGTTTACTGTAATTTGTCCCTGGAAGTTTTAGGAAAAAAAAACATTTTAAACATTTTACAATCAGATTAAATGACAACAATAATATAACAAAGAAAACACAAAACAGATGTGGGCGGATACAAGGTCAGACCCATTTCCTCTTCCTGACAATCTGCAGAATTGAAGGCCACTGAGTACAAATATAAATAGCTCCTCCTATCAAATATTTACGGATTTGAAACTGAAGTGTTCTCTACAGTCAAACCAGTAGAGTTACTGTTCGCAAACATCCCATACAGCAGGGCTATTCCATTCTGGGCCTCGGTGTCCAGCATGTTTTATTGGTTTCTCTGCTCCAACACACTAAATTCAGTGGTTGAATCACCTGTGCAGAAGCTCATCAGGCTCAGCAGAAGCCTGTTAATCACCTGCTGATTGAAATCAGGTGTGTTGAAGCAGGGTTAAAACTAAAATGTGCTGGATACCGGTCCTCCAGGCCTAGAATCAAATAGCCTTGCCATACGGAATCAAACAGTATTTAGAAATAAGGTCCTAGTTTTGATTAAACCTGCTCTTCTCCCTACTTTATCTGTGTTCTGTCCTCCTGTATGACCCAGATAGATTGGCTTGATGCATTTGGATTCTAGAGTGTAACGGAAAAAGTTCTAACTTTTAGATTTCACTTATTTTTTAAACTCTGACAACGCACAATAAATTGTTTCACCTTATAAAATACAGCGGCAGTGGACTGGACCAGAATTAAGTCTTCCAAAAGAAAACAAGGTTATTTACACTCGTAACTAACCTCAGAATTCCATGTGAACAATTATGAGTAAATAACTACTGAATAAAATGAACACAACCACAGAATTCCACTTGAATAACTACATAATTCCATGTACATTACCACAGAAAACCATTTACATAGCAGAATTCTATGTAAATGACCTAGAATGCAGTACTCAGTGGTGCAAATGATCATCAAATACATTTGGTCTTGTATGGATTTGAACTAGCCGTTAGCTCGTCAGTTTTGAAGACCAAAAGCTCTTTCTCTGAAGAAAGGCTGTTCAGGATGCTATCAGCAACAGGTAGGATAGGTAGGATTTATTAATATCTCTGACACAAACACACAGGATCAAGGGAATATCTACATTTTGAATATTTAATAAGATTTGAAACCTGCAAAATGGCCCACATCACCCCGCTTCTCCTCCAGCTTCACTGGTTGCCAGTCAACTTCAGGGTTCATTTCAAGATCCTGGTTCTGGTCTATAGGGCCTTACATGGACAAGCACATCTGACATTGGTGATCTTCTTAGTCCCTACACCCCCAGCAGGTCCCTGAGGTCCAGTGATCAAAGCCTACTGGTTATGCAGCACCAGGCTAAAGACCAAAGGTGACAGATCATTTGCTGCTGTGGCCCCCAGACTCTGGCACTCTCTCCCCCTGAGCCTGAGATCAGTGGACTCAGTGGTCTCCTTTAAAAAGCAGCTGAAGACTCACTTGTTCAAGCTGGCTTTTGTATGACCTTCTTCACCACTCTCTCTTTATTCTGCTCTCCCCACCTATTCCACCTTCCTCAGGATCCACTGATTTCCCTCTTATCTATTTACTCTCTCTCTCTTTACATTTGTAATCACAATTGTCTATTTTTTGCTCATTTTAAGTATGTTTTTAATCATTTTCTAAATTCTTTTTTATATTTTACATTTTTTGTATTTGTGAAGCGCCTCGTGATTTTTATCTTGAGAGGCGCTATAGAAAAGATCTTTTCTTCTTCTTCAAAATGTCTATTAAATTATTTTAAATATAAGGAATTGTCTTGAGACACTGATTTATGTTATAATTAGCCACCAGAACCAGGATCTGGCCGTCCCAGTGGTTTATCTGGTGATGGTAAATTGACTCACTCTGTCCAAATCTACAGAATCTCAGACATTTAATCATTTCAGTTTAATTTGATGGCCTCAAAATATCCTGGTTTTATTTATAAATCCATGGTGTGTGTGTGTGTGTGTGTGTGTGTGTGTGTGTGTGTGTGTGTGTGTGTGTGTGTGTGTGTGTGTGTGTGTGTGTGTGTGTGTGTGTGTGTGTGTGTGTGTGTGTGTGTGTGTGTGTAACCAATAAACATTGGCCTCTCACATAAACCAGATTAGCAGCAGCAGCTGGAACTGGTCCCGTCTGAGGTGTCTGGTCCTGCAGGTGGAGCTTACTCACAGGTAAATCCACATAAGCACCAGCTCCACCAGCAGATCAGACCAGAACTGAGCCAAGACCAGAACAGCTCATCAGCCTGGAGGAGGAAGGAGTCCTACCGCTGCTGAGCCCACCTCCTGTAGCTGCTCCAGCTGCAGCCTCAGAGCCTCCTGCTCGGCCTCCAGGTCCGCGTACTGCTGCTTCAGGTTCTGATTCTCCTCCAGAACCATCAGTCCGCACTCCGCGGCCCGAACCTTCTCCCGGTTGGCCTCTGCCAGTTCCCTGCTGAGGCGCTCCACCTCGGCGCGGCATTCTTCCACCGTGTCCCCTATTCCTGCTCCACCCGCGGCCATCTCCCTCCTCCCTCCCCTCCGGAGGGAGAAACAACTGAAGTAGACAAACCTCCACCCCTCCCCTCACGAGCCCCCCGCCGCTTCAGGAATCAGATGAAACGTGATGAACATGAGAAGCAGAACCGCTCCCAGCGTGTCGGAGGTCCTCTGCTGCTTCAGGAGGGTCGGAAGGCTCGGTCCGGTTCGTCATGATGCACTGCTCGTGTCCCTCCCCCTCCTCCTCCCCCCTCTGCTCTATATTTCTGCTTATTCACTGGGACCAGGAAGTCGTCCCTGCCTCAGACATGGAGCAAGGCACACCGCTCTGGGTCAGAGGTTCAGGAGGATCCCGCTGAAGGCAGAGAAATTAAAATAATCAAGAAACATTTATTATTATTGTTGATAATAATAATAATAATAATAATAATAATAATAATAATAATAAGGGGTCTGGAGCTGAATGACCCACAACAGGACTGGAAATGAGCCTTCAACTGGTTCAGGTCCAGAAGGTTCTGAGAAATAAATCTAGGGCATTTAGATATATAGAAATGTGAAAAGAAAAGAAAGCTGATGGTCCTTTAGCTAATGCATTTCCGTGATGATGGTGGTTTCTCTACCACACATCTGATATTCATAAATAATTACCTGCAGGACTTGCTGCTCTGCTGGAGCTCAGCTCTTAAAGGTACAGGTGTCTCAAGGCCACAGCATGTTTCACACCACTGTCAACACAACGCAGCAAAGTGCTTCTAAAATTTAATACAATCAAAAGAGCTTCATTAACATTAAATAATTTAGTAAAAGTCAAATACATACTACATGAACTCCAGTTGGTATGGGGATTTGTTGACTGCTGTATATCTTCTGGATCTATTCAGCAACAGCACACGTTATTTATGGGGTTCCACATGGACCAGTTCTTAGTCCTCTTCTGTTCAATCTGTACATACCCCTGCTCCACTCTGTTATCAGACAACATGGTGTTTTATTGCTATGCTGATGATACACCGCTGTACACATCTGTCATAACCCACTTTAAATAATCGTATTCGGCTCGTCTCTGAATATTTGCCGTCAACAAAGTTTTTTAACACTTTGCAGGTCAAAAAGTTACTTCTTGTTGGTACTGAATATTAAAATCTGTTATGTTAGATATTTATTTTACAAATACATTGGACTTATTCTAACTGTGGTTTTCATTTTTAAAGTTCCAATTTGTTAATTTTTTTCCTTTGTGGTCTTTGTTTCATTCGTTTTAAGAAACTGTTTATAACAATGTTACAAATTGTTTTAAGTAGAGCTGACACGTAAAATGTTCTGTAATACTGAACTGGAAGGCTGAGTTCAAATCTGTATTTCTATGTCAATGGTTCAAATGCTGAGAACAGAACATCAGGAACATGGAGCTGACCTTGGTGCTGAAACACGAGAAATCCTTACACTCAATAAAAATTATACCAACATAACTAAAACAGCTGATTTAATGTTGCTACACACTTAAATAAAATAGTAATCTGCTTAGGGATCTCTGAAAACCGAATCGGTTGTATCACCTTTAGTGTTTTATAAACAATTTGTCTTTTTTTTAAATAAAAAAACAAGCTGGATAATGCTGGGAACTGGAACAGAAATCAGTGGTGATGGGTGTAAAAACAGTTTGAGGACCAGAGGAAAAAAGACAAAACCTCTCAAATCTTAAACGCACCCATGCTGGAGGATAGCAGCTGTAGCTAAACTGCATACTAAAATTAACGCTGTTTGCTATCAGCTTTGTTCGATTCTGAAGAAGATCAAACAAGTTAGCAATTGAAGCTTCTATCATATATAAATATCTAGGATATTAATATAATCAATAGAAGCTCATACACCAACGGGCTTGGTCTATATTTAATCCAAAGATTAATTTTTAATTTAAGATATTTAAATTAATAGCAAAAGTTTATTTATTAAACAGAAGACTTAATGGAATCTTTGCTTATTCAATAACCAAATATACACTATTTGTGTGTTTCATTTCAAAGAAGAGTCAGGTTTAAAAAGTTAAGAATTTATTACTGACAATTTTAAAGATGACAATTTAACTGACAATTTGTAACAGCTTGATATTGATCTTGGTATTAAAAGCTTTACCTGTGTCTGAATGAAAAACTAAAATGAAATGCGAGGTTTGGATGTGTGGATGATATCTCAGAAGATTTCTTTCAGAGAGAGAAACGCGTTCTGGGTAAAAAATATTGTTTTGCAGCTAACTGAATTGTTTCTTAGAGAGAACAGCAACAGACACCATCTGTCGGCAAGTGCCTACCTCACCCAGTTCACGAGACCCTCTGTGGATCCGAGATGTCAGGTGGAGACGGTGTCCTCCGAGCACGAGGTTGGTAGAAGGACCTTAGTGCGACTCAAATCGGTCCTGAGATGTCTCCGGGTCACAACGACTGATGAAACTATTTGCGTCTCAAAATCAATAACTCTGAAGGAGTTTTGCGTCAGCTGGTTACAGGTGCGTTTATTCGAAGCAATTCTATCGGCACGACAGAACAGCTTAGTGAGCATTCAGGCGACCGTCCCTCATCCTCTGTTTGGTTCAAGAACTGAACTCGAGCTGCTGAGATTTTAGTTTTAACAAAACCTCAGAACACGCCCTCTCAGCATCAGAAAGCTTTTTGTTATGGAGCAAAGACATGTGAGAGCAAGTTAACTTTTACTCTGGATTCAGTCCTGCATGAGGTGTACGTGTCAATGACCTTCTGGTTCCTGATGACACATTACTGATTATCATAAATATTAATTATTATTAACCCAAAGAATAATAAGTCATGTCAGTAATTAAATACATTTATACTGAACCATGATGATTATTTATGATGATTATTATATGATTGTAATAGCAGTAAAATCAGTTTATTAAAATTATTTTTAAAATTTTGAAGTGTCCTTCACCTTTGGACGGAACAGCAGACAAATAAAAGATGGTGTTTAGCAGACATCCCGGCTCCTGATGGATAATCTGTGGAACAAAAGTCACAGCTCGACCTAGCTGGGGAAGTGTGACCTTTGGGTCACACATATGAGGCCATTCATGTCGCTACACAGCCCAGAGAGAGGAAACCCCAACATGAGCCTCACGCAACTCCCAGGTGCAACCAAGTCTTTACCGACACTGAAACAGGATGGTGCCCCATCACAAGTTACAGCTTCAAGTTAATGTTAGCTCATTTAAAAGACAAAGAGAAAACGAGGCAGGATTAACACGTTTATTTAGGAACAACTATAACAAATCTAATATACAGCAGCTAGAAACTTTCAGACAACTCAACGTCAACATCCAGTCTGACATCAGGTTCTGATTTCAGGCAGCGGCCTGCTACACAACTCCCCTGACTTGTGCAGCTGTGGATCATCTTATGGGAAAAACCTCACAACTCAGTCTTCTATGACGGTGCTCCAGGGCCACTGAGAAGAAAACTGAGATGTTTTTGTTTCCCAGGTTAGAAATTAAAGTAAAAATATCTAAATGGCATTCTCAGAAAACAACAGAAATGTGAGACTAGAACAGGAAATTAAACATTAAAACCGCTCTGGGTCGAAGGTAAACTGCCATGTGATCTGAAAGATGTAGAAAAAAAAACTTCCCAGAATTCCAAGTGGTTCAGGCTGCAGTTTTACTGGAGAATAATAATGTTCATATAAAAATATAATTTTTTATAAAGAAGGAAGTCAGACCCGTTTCCTTCTGCTTCTCACCCGGGTCCAAAGGCTCCGAGCCGTCTGGGTGATTGTGAGCCCACAGGGCAGTCGGAGGCTCCTCAGAGGCTCCCTGATGCAGGACAGCGGCCCTGGTTCTGCAGGCTGCCCGAGGTGCTCAAGGGAAATGTAATTGATTCTCCTGAGCTGTTTGCTGTAGTAGCTCCTGAGGTCACAGAGCTCCTCGGCTGCTGTGTCGGACATGAAGGAAGCCTGAGAAGGGGTGGGGCTCTGAGGATTCCTGCGGACTCCCTGACAACTGGCCGACCTGGGTTTCTTACTGGCTCTGGTCTGATCTGCGGGTGCTTGCTGACTGATACCAACATGATGAACCAACTGCAATTCACAAATGTGTTCAGACATGAGTGGTCTCCTGTAGACCGCCTCCTGTCCAGATCTGGGGACAGGTTCTGCTGCTTCTGTGTCTCTGTCCAGCTTCAGCTGCCGTCTTCTCGAGAGGTTCTTCTGCTCTTTGATTGGTTTCTGTTTGGGTGGTGTGGAACAGCTGATCCTAAAGGGAGCAGGGTCAAAGGTCCCGCTGATCTCTTCCTTGCTTCCTTTAACAGCAGACATATCCTGAAACCATGGAACTCAGAGTTAGTGAAGAGCACAGGTCCAGATGGGCTCACAGAACCAGAACCAGGTCTTCTAAAGCAGACACTTTGAGCCTTACTGCTCCACGCTGTCAGCGAGAGGAGAGTCAGTAGAGCGACGAAATGTTAGGGTTAAAGGTCAAGCTTCAGTCAGATGGACTCTCGTGACGAGTCTGAGTTTAATCAGGTGATAAAGGGTCAGATCTAAGGTAATAATGTGACTCTGGTGTCAGCAGCTACACTCTGGTAGGTCACAGACACACATCCTCTATGAGAGCAGAGCTTTTAAATCAAATCTAATTTGTTTTTCTCTAAATCCCCCCGGAATTAAAACGTTCAGTCTGAAGCTTGAAGTGAGAAGCAGGACAGCATCATGCCAACAGAAGAGTAAAGAAGGATGGACTGTACTTTGGAGACTGGTCCTCTGGTGGATGGAAGTCTATGAAAGCTGTGTCTTGACTTTCTTGGACACGGGGGGGTCTCCAGAGCTTTGACCTGACCTCTTTCCCTCTTTGGCTTTGCCCTGGCCACTTGCAGCTTTTACCTGTTGGTCATTAACAACAGTCTTTACCTGGGGAGTGAACAAAGGGGACAAGTAGGACCCAGACTGGACAGGTCTGGACTGAAGACACCCCTCCAGTTCCTTTTTCACAGCAACAGCCAGTCACAGATCCCAGAAAGCTAACCCAGCTGCTCTCAGGGCAGGGAATTAAACTAGCACACAACGAAAGACAGCTGAAGCAGCAGCTCTGTTTAGGGCATAACTATATGAATCTCATCACGTAAACAAATCTCACAATCCAATAATGTTGAGAAGTAAAAGCAAAAGTTTATATTATTAAAAAATGTGATGATGGTTTTAAAAAGTCTGTTTAGGTTTAGAAGCAGCAAAATGTTACCAACTCGTCTTCAATAATCAATTAAAAATCAAACTAAGCCTCAACAGGGAGCCCAAGTCTCCACCCCTTCTGGTCGGCTCGCGGGTCCCCGGAAAAACGGAAGATGAGCGTAAGTGAACGGGGCTATTTTCTAATCCACTTTGCCTTGAATCACGTGTGTTGTACTTCAATTTAAAAGAAAATTAATTATAGTTTTGACTGTGTTTGTCACATAATTTGAGATTTATTAACTTGTAAAAATTCGTAATTAACGTGACTACAAATCAGACGTCGCATATATGACACCATCGCAGAATCTCTTCTCCCCAGCGTAGCTGCTACTTACCACATGGCCAGATTTGTAGTGGTTTTCTCCATGTTTAATGCTCCTTCTGTCATCCTGAAAGCAGGATGTGAAGCTCGCTAAACCATTTTTCACGTCTTCTTCATATCTGGTTCAATGGCATCAATAAAATAACTTTTGCCGCCTGTCTAAAATAACGACAGGCCTAGTGGTAGAGCGCCCGCCCTGGGACTGGGAGATCAGGGTTTAAATCCCGGTTGGGTCATACCACTTTAAAAAATGGGAGCCACACTCAGCTTTAAAGGGGTTGGATTGGGGGGGTTAAACCACCAAATAGTTCCCGAGCACAGCCACAGCTGCAGCTCACCGCTCCCCACAGGGATGGGTCGCATGTGGAGATGAATTTCACCAGTGTGTGAAGATGACTGTGGGACTTTAACTTTATAAGTGCTTTCTTGGCATCAAAACATGTTTTTAAAATTCACATACATCATATGTGAAATCCATGGCACGTATAAAATGGGATCAGCAAATAATTTATCGCTCCACAGACTCTCATTCACTTCTGGTTTATTGGCAGTAGGAGACAGATGGTCCGGACATAGATGGGTGTGGCTTTAGGCTCCATAGGAAAGGACTTCATCAGCTCATGGTTCCTACCTTCAACCTGATGAAGGACCAGGTGGAACCATTACTGACACCCAGTGGCCAAGATGGAGGCAACATCACCAACACCACCCACCTGATCTCAGGACAGAAACAAGCACGGGTGACCATGAGTGTCTGGGTTCTAAAATGAGAGAACAAAAACCTGGCCCTACTGACCAGCATCAGAGACGACAGGACTGATCTGAAACCCACACTTTTATTAATAAGCTTTAATGAGTCAAAGGTTCTGCTGACTGGGTCAGACGGTGCTAATTGAACCCAAACAGATTTGGGTCAAATCTTATGTTCATAGTTCAACAGCTGGTGGCCTCAGACCTGGACTTCTGTAGGTACAGAATGAAGCCAGCCCTTCTTCCCCCCACCTGCTTCCAACCCGCCACGGCAGGAACGTCAGAACCAGGATCTCAGTGGTGGAGACTGGTGGGAACAAACTGGGAACGGTCTCACAACAATCAAACGAGGAAATGAACACGTATGAGTTTTCAGGCCAAGGTCTTGAGACACTGGGATTTGGAAGCTGTTCAAAACAAACTGCCTCAAAATTTCTCACCAAATAATTTTGGAACAGGAGTCAATGGAACCGGTCTAGAACCCTTCTAGATCCCTTCAGGATCCTTTCTTGGTTTGGTTTCTCAGAGTCAATAAAATCAAGGAATATGAGACTTTGAGGAGCTGGAGACTAAATTTAAACACAATTAAGAAACTTTGTAACTACAGTAAACTGAAACAAGAAAATTCTCACAATCCTGTAAGCTACCCCACTGACTGACCCGATGTCACATTTCTCACTACAAACTGATTCAGAGCCACTCCAGCTAGCTGTGGATAGTGTGATTTCTAATCAGACTTTTTTTCAAATATAAATTTCAATGGCTAATTTTCTGCCGTCGGAGGTTTTGTTTCTCCCAGGAGCTTCTAAATGCACCACAGCTCACTCTCCCTCCCAACCAAAAGCCTCTAGAGAGTTCCCTTCCATCTAAGGCATGGTCATATTTATAAGTGGGAGTAAACGCTGCTCAGGATCCTCTAAACACATTCTGCTGATGCCTAAGAGAGGCTCTGCTGGCACTCAGGTTAGAGACAGAAGAACCAACAGTGTTGGTGACATGCTGGTGAGTTTTATTCTACAGGATGTTAAACAGGATGACAGAAATGATCACAATAAGGACTTAAAATCACAAACACTACATCCGTCACAAAGTCTCACTTACCTTTATAAAAGGTTTAGAAAATGCAAGAAAACACAAAACAAACGCAGAAGAGGAGAAGAGTAGTTAGAGAAACCAGACAGGAGAGAGACGTCAAACAGAGGAGAGTCTGTGGTTCTGACCCAGTTAGACTGATCTGATGATGACAGAGTCAGCTGGAGGGAAACCTTTTCATCAGTCTGGGTTCAGGTTTAGCCTCCAGGATCAGACTCTGAAACATCTGGTCTTATCAGCTTCAGTCATCAGCCACTTTATTAGGTACAGATGCTCGTTAACACAAACATCTAATCAGCCTATCACAGCAGCCCGAAGCATTGATGACCTGATGGGAGTTCAATCTAAGCATCGGCATGAAGAAGAACACAGATTTAAGGGACTTCATAGATAGCATGGCCACAGCCGTTGGTGCCAGACAGGCGGGTCTGAGTTTCTCAGATAGTGCAAATCTACAGGGATTTGAACCCACAACCATCTCTATTTGGTTTGAGGGATTCGGATCATAAATGTAAAAGCTGCAGAAATTGTGTGATGTCATGTCAACATAGACGAGAACCTCTGAGGAACACTTCCATGTCCTCATTGAATCCATGACACGTAAGAATTAAGATGGCTCTGAAGACAGAAGTGGGTCCAGCCTGGTACCAGAGGGGTGTACCTGATAAAAGGGCTGATGAGCGTTTAGCGGGTTCCTTTAGAACAACACCTTTTTGATGTGTTGTCCATCAGGCTGAGTGGCTCTCAGCTTTGGGGACAACAGCAGTAAATACTCACCCCAGAAGGTCCATCTCTACAGCCGGTCATCGTCATGCTGATTGTGTGAGCCTGGTTCTTCAGCAGAGGAGCTTTGCGGCCCAGTTTCATGTAGAAGTAGGTGGTGTATGGAGTGAAGCTGAAGTCCTCTCTGAGGTTAACAGAACCAGAGAAATAAACTTCACCAAAGAGCAGAGAGCATTATTTGATTTTCATCTGGATCTGGGCAGACCCGCGACCCATCAGAGCTGCTGTCAGCGCCGAGTCAGGAGCCGGCACAGAAAGAACCAGTGTGTTAGCCTCCAGAGGATAAACCTCCAACAATACTCAATGTCCTTATATAAGGGACAAAGAAAATGTTCCAGCTAAAAAATGGGAAAACCCCGAAGGAGAAACACCGATGAGAAACTGAAGACACGTTAGGAATCAGTTCCTCAAACAGGAATTAAACACAATGCTCGTGTAGCTTATTAAGAAAACAAGAGTTTTCCATCAAACTTTGTTGTCACATTAAAAAAATCACTGAAGCTTTGGTTTGATAATAATGACTTAAATGTATCTAGATTACTAGCATCCCTGCTTTAGGAGACAGCTGACCTAATACTTCATGAGCAGAGCTGGTATCAACCATGACCCTGATGGATATGAATAAAGCTTTATTTGCATCCATGGTGAAACCAGAACAAGTCACCTGAGGTATCCCTGGAGCAGCAGGTGAATGATCACAGCTTCAGCCTGCAGTCGAGACAGCGTCGTGGTCTGGATCATTTTCCTTCTCTTAGCAGGACCTTTCCCCATCCACGCCTCCACCAGCTTCAGGGGGGTCAGTTTCTCCTCCATGGAGCCTGCTAGCTCCAAGATGTGCACCACCTGCCTTGCATGCTGAGTTATGTCCACACTAGCGTAGTCTGGAGAGGGAGACGGCTGATGGTGAAGATCTACTTGGTGCAGATGATCAGATGAAGTAACACAACAGGACAACTGTTTTGGTTTCCACACCTTTGACGTGCCGACATGTATCACACATCTGTTTACAACCTTCGTCGTCCCAAACCTCGTCAAAGTGAACCGCCATGAGAGAGCGCCGACACCTTCACACATCAGAGGCCAGAGTCCAGTTAGATCCGACTCAGGCCGTGTCGGCCATCGTCTCTGGCACTGTGGGTTACCTGTCGGCCTTTTGGCAGTAGTCAACCATCTGCAGCAGCTTCTGCTGACCAACATTCTCCATGACGACCATGGTGCTGATCCTAAAGATGTCTGCAAAGCCAAAATACACAATGCAATCTGCTGGAAGGTCGTCTCGGCCTGTAGACACAAGACAAGGAAAATCTCATTCGTCATGTTGGACATCTGGAGAAGCATCAGCAATATTTCCTCAGACTTTCAGGAGAAGATACCTGCACGCCCACTCTCTTGGTAGTAGTTTTCAATGGACTTGCTTATGGTGTGGTGGATAACAAACCTGACATCTGGTTTGTCGATGCCCATACCAAACGCTACCGTGGCAACAACCACCTACAGACCAACACAAACCCACTGACTGATGACAACAGCAGAACATTAGTTAGAACCAAGGCACCAGCACTTGCAGCGGGTGACCGGTACCATTTCAAAAGTACCGGTTTGGCACCAGTATCGGATAAAACCTAATCGATACCCATCCCTAAGCGGGTCTGTGGTCCTGCATTAAACGCTTGTGTTTGTGCATCCAATCCAGTACCTGTATTTTGTTGGACGTCCACCAGCGGTGGACTTGGGTCTTGTCATCAGGGTCCATATTAGCGTGGTAGGAATACGCCAAGATTTCTCTCTTCTGGAGCTCAGAGGCCAACAGCTCAGCATCCTTCTGAGAGAAGACGTAGACGATACCTACGGAAACGACACTCAATCATCTCAGGTGTGTCTGATGAAAAGCACCTGCTTTAATTCAACCTGTTGGCCTCACAGGGACGTGGTACCTGACTGGTTCTGGTATCTACTCTTGATCAGAGTGGTAATGTCACTTATTGATGCCTCACTGTCAGAATCTTTGACACGAACCTGGAAAGAGAGCGAAAAGTCACTGGTACAGAGGAACTGTTCTAACAAGGAATTTATAAACTCTACGTCGACTCAGACTGGAGCAGCTGGCTGATGGTTGTGCCTGACAAGCAGAAGCTGCACGTGACTGAGGTTTAAGTGAAGGCTGTGTGGCTGACACACACAGGTGTAATGTTAAGCTGTAGTCAAACAGTTTGCTTCTGATCCTAAGAAAAACATGAAGTTTGATTTTAACTAGCTAACTGAATCTGGACCCAGATTTACTTCATGTGAAAAGCTGCAGCACAGCGGTGTAGCCATGGCTACCTCATAGTAGAGATTGGTGCGATTGAAGGAGGCGGTAAGCGTGATTGGCTGGGGGAGACACAGGATCTTCTCACAGTCCTTCAGGACGCTACTGGTTGCCGTGGCTGTGAGGCCCAGCAGTGGCACCTTGGGGAACTGCCTTTTCAGGATTCCCAGGAGTTTATAATCTACAAAGTAAACACACATCAGGCTGCAGCCTCAATCCTCCCAAACCAACCAAATGTTTTCTCCTCACAGGTGACCTGACCCGACCTGATCTGAAAGGGCTCACCTGGTCTGAAGTCATGACCCCACTGGCTGCAACAGTGCACCTCATCCACTGCAATCCGACTCAGCAGGTTAGCATTGTAGGCTTTCTCTAGTCGAGACATCAGAAGCTTGCTCTTAGCGATCTTCTCTGGAGTTACATACAGCAGCTTGAAGGGGGACGTTGGGTCTGTCATGCCAGCCATGACGGCTTTAGCGTGCTCCTGAAACAGTTAAAGGAAAGATCACTTTGCTCTAAAACACTGAGTAGAGGGCTTCTGCTCCCCTTTAACATCCAGACCAACCATCTGAATGAAGAGTCTGAGTCCAAACCCCCCCAGAGTTCACTCTGTTCTAGTTACACTGAGGCGTCTGACTTCCAGCTACCAGGAAACCAAAACTCGCCTTGTTACTGGATGCATTCAGCATGACTGCAGGAACATCAACAGACTTCAGATACATGGTCTGGTCTTCCATCAGAGACACCAGGGGGGTGACGACCAGTGTGAAACCTGCCACATGATGACAAACGAGTCAAGTGTGTGTCTGAAATTTGTGCAGAAAACAAAACCTCAAACTGAATGAGTGAACGGGAGGACAAAGTCTGGCTGCACCTTTGGAGCAGACTGCAGGCAGCTGGTAGCAAAGACTTTTTCCTCTTCCTGTTGGCATCACCAGGAAGAGATCTCGACCTGCCAGGGTCAGGTTGATCGCTCGAAGCTGCAGTGGTCTGAACTCGACCAAATGAAAGGAGTCCATCAGGTGTTGGGCCACCTCTTTGGACCAGGGGAAATCTACCAAGCATCCAAACATGAGCCTTAATACCAATAGATTGTTTGTTTTAACATACAGATGTGCAGCAGCGTGATACCTGAGCCATCATAGCGCTGCAGCTCCTGCTTGCTCATCGCTGGCTCAGCCCGTGAAGGCTTTGAGGAAGACGAGGATGAAGAAGACGACGGTCGAGCAGAGTCACAGGCCTCCTCCAGCTGCTGCAGAAGAGCATTCTTCCGAGATGTCAACTGAGCCTGCTTCTCCAGGAGCTCTGCGATCTGCAGCTCCAACAAGTCCAGTTCAGCCTCCACCGAGTCCAGCTCTGCCTGAACATCTGAACAAACACCAGAGGTCATCTCAGCTGTCTCAGGTGTGCTGGAAAGCTTAGTCCAACTTGGTCTTTTCTACTGTGCAGTAGGTGGACTTACACCTGTTGTTGCTGTTCCTAAACAAAATCTGCTCTGGTGGATCCACTTTAGGAGACCGTCTATTATTTTAGACCTGATGGATGGTAACCCACCTGAGATTTTCACTTTACTGGAGCAGCAAGTTCTCCCAGTGGATTTAGTTGATAGTGAACAGCGAGGAGTGTCTCACACCTCCATGGACACCAGTCCCACAAGGATCACAGCTCCACACATTCTGATCTCATTACTCCATCACGCTAGTGTAACCCACAGCTTGATAAACCTGAGACGGCGTCCTTCTCCACCCTGCTCTGGCTTTAATTAATATTAACTCATCTTTTTGGAAAAAAAAAGAAGCAAATGAACACATAAATACTCACCATTAGGTTCACCGTCCATGTTTCAGAAGAACCTGATCAAAGGGCAGACCTTCAGTCTGACTCTGTTAAAGAGAAATTATGAATTATCGGAGTCTTTCATTTGTCTTCCCATTCAAATAGACAGTAAAAATATGAGCAGCTTTTGCTTCAGCTGTTGTCATTAGTTAGTTAGTGGATATTATTTTTATATTGTTGAAAAAATGTTTAGTTTTATTCTAAACGCATCAAAAATCAATAAACAAATTAGTAGGATTTCTAAATCTGCCAATATTATGCACAATCAACTTAGTTTTCAGTGAGTATGAAAATCAAAAATCTGTGTCAAGCAGCAATTTCTAAATAATCGGCCCTTGAAACCAACAAATCGGTGCATTTTTTTAAGTTACACTATTTTACTAAAGTTGGTTTAATGCATCGGTTTTCAACCTGATTCACCCACATAAAGCAGGGAAATTAGACCACACGGTTCAGCAGCTAGAAGGCTACTTTTTAAATAATTCTGGATCAATTTAAAGCATGTTTAGCTTGAGCACCTGTTTAACCACCAACGTGAGCAGTAACCTACCACCAGCTTTCAGCCGCCCGGTGGTTCGTTTTTTATCTGAATGGAGAAACACCCTGTAATCTGCTCCTAGTAGTTCCGTCAGGTTACCTTGAAGCACAACGAATTTCAAACCCATTCGGCCTTCAGCCCATTGGACTTTTTGTTGTGGAAACCGCACAGGGTTTCCACAGGAGAGAATGACTAAATTAACCCCGAATTTAGTTTGCCAGGTTGTCCATCAGAAATTGTGACTTCCGCGTTGTTTTAAGCTTTTATTAAGTATTTTTGTATAGCTGAAGCCAAGATGATATTAATTATCCTAACAACTGTTATGCAGAGTCTGAGATTGTTAAAACACACTAATCAGTGCTGCCTGGAAGACATAATCCAGGTTTAAATATATGACTATAAGTGGCATTCAAGACGTTTACTGAGTAAGATTGATAAAGATGTGTTCAGAGTGTTTAAACCTTTCTGTTTCACAAAGAACACCTAAACTCGGCCAGACAAATGTGTGTGTATGACACTAGAAATGTATAGAACATTATGTATATTCTAGGAAATATAACTGAAATATTGACGTGAAACGTTGCTTTGTTGAATGTAACTCTGTGGTTTGTTCCAGGGCCCCGGAAGTTTAAATGCCACGAAGGAGTGTTTCCGGAAGACGTGGCTGTTGATTCAGTGGAACCTGTCATCTGCAGAACTGTCATCTAAAACCTACATTGAGACCATTAGAAGATTTATTTAAACTTTTCCTACTTGTTTTTCTTTTCCCTTCTGTCGTTAAGATGATTTCGCTAACGGACTCCCAAAGTAAGACCTGTTGTTTAACAACAGCTGTATTCAAACCGGCGTTCCCCTAGCTTTAGCTCTAGTTAAACTTGTGTATGTGGTGGCGCTAGCAGCTGTGCTTCTATGACTTACGCTAGCCAATTATTAAACAATAAAACTCATCCAGAGCCATTATTGTTATCTCTGAAGCTAATTGTTAGTTGTTGTTTTTTTCTCTCGCGAGAATTGATAAAAGAGTGGATGAGTGATATTCTGTTTGTGTCCACAGAGATTGGGATGGGATTAACAGGCTTCGGTGTGTTTTTCCTGTTCTTTGGGATGATCCTTTTCTTTGACAAGGCACTGCTGGCTATCGGGAATGTGAGTATTGTTTATCATCATGTGTGCTACTGATTACATGATTATATATTGATGTTACCTCAGTGGCATACAGATTTGATGAAAACAAATGAATGTACTCATTTCTAAGGTTTGATAGCAAGACACAGGATTTTAGATCCTTCATTCTTCATTAATAAACCTGCTGATCTCTAAGGAACCGGGACTCTGGGCAAAAAAAGGACTTTAACTATATTTGTTCAGTCAGAATTTTGACCTGAAAAACATTGAAACACAACTAACGTGATTACCTGATATGTAGAATTTAATTTGTAGTAAAATCCTAGTGTTGTAAAATGGAACCTTGCTCCAAAACTCAGGAGCAGAATTACAACAGAATTAAGTGGGAGTCCAGACCAAAAACTGCTGTGATGAGATCTTCAGTGACCGAATCATCTGCTTCCTCCATAGATCCTGTTTGTCGCTGGACTCGCTTTCGTCATCGGGTTGGAGAGGACTTTCCGATTCTTCTTTCAGAAGCACAAGATGAAAGCCACCAGTTTCTTCCTGGGAGGGATTTTTGTGGTGCTCATTGGTTGGCCTATCATCGGAGTCTTGCTGGAGATATATGGGTTTTTTCTTTTATTCAGGTATTTTTTTAGAAGAACGGCTTGAATTCCTGTCTTGTTTTTGAATGCCTTTAGCCTGTGTCCGTTATAGAGCTTTGAAATGTAGAGACAGAAGAGCTAAACAGCTATAAAGCTACCATTTTTAAACATCAGATCTTAATTTGAAATGCTGACATAACAGCTTGCAGGGGATTTCTATTCTTTTAAGTAACGAAAGAACTTAACATTTTTAAATGTCAGAAGTTTTTGTCTTACTCTCTTCCTGTCTTCACTTGCAGGGGTTTCTTTCCTGTTGTTGTGGGCTTTATCAGAAGAATACCTGTTCTTGGCTCCATCCTAAACCTGCCCTTCATCAGTGCAGTGAGTATCACCCAAAGACCCTCTGCACTGATCGCATGCATCGCCTTTATCAAACACCTGAGCCACAGCAGGTGTACAGACTGCCCCAGTCCAGTGATTGTCCTGTTAGCTTACTAACATGTCCACCTTCAGGCTAAAGCTAGAGAGCAGTGGTTAAAAACCAACTCCATGAGAGACTTCATACACTTGGCTGATGAATCTGCTCCTGCTGTGAAGGAAGCATTGTTTAGAATTGAATTTGTCTCTGTCTGTTTCCACTATCTTAAAGTCTCCGTAAGGCTCTGAGGACATTCAGCAGTAGTGGTCAGTCACTGTTAATTTTTCCCTGCATGCAACATGTCTGGTGGGTCGGTAATCACAGGACGGGGTCTCGTAGCTAACGGGAAGCTCCAACCGCTTCACTTGGAAGTTTACAACCTCATCATGGACATGAATGACTTCAAAATGAAAATATTATGTTTGGAGGGTAGCTAAAAGATTTCAACCCAAACTTGGATGAGTTTATCTTTCAAGCTTGCATGAGACTGACATAAGACATGACTGTCATTCAAACACATTAAGACTCTCACAGACCCTCAGGCGTCCTGATCAGGGCGAAGAAGCACTTCTGTCCTCCTGAATCTGACCTTTGACTCTCAGTGAAGGCCTCATTCAGATGGGGTGAAGCTGCTCAAGGACAGACTGATGCTTCATTGGCAGAGCAGTTTGTCTCCCACCCATTGTGAGGTCACACAGCTCTGCTGGGTTCCTGACCTGCTCCTACAGTAGGTCAAAAACGTTCATGTCCACGAAGACAAAGTAAAGTTCTCATCTGAGCTGCTGCTTTATCATTTAATCAGACTTTCAGGGCACACACCACAGCCACGCCAGAAATCAAGAGAATTCAAGAGGGGGGTTCATTCATCAGTGAGCTTAGTCAGGAGGATTTCCTATGAAGCTGCACTTCCTCATGAGCACCATAGCTGTTTGTCCACACGCTAGCTGTCATGTAGTAGTGTTTACCCAAACCCTAACAAAGTATATATAAGTATCTTCAAGGTGTGGAATGCTGAAAAAACATTTTTTAATTCTCATTTCTGATTATTATCGGTCACTTTGAGTTCTTCATGCAGGCTGAACATGAAAATAGTCTCCTACACCTATCTTCTGCATTAGCTTCTGGTGGAGAATAGATTTTTTGTTTATGGTTTAGTGTCCAGGAAACAGCAGAGAATGTCTCAACTGGTATAAGCTAACCATTAGCATTAGCAACTCCACCACACTGCAGAACTCCTACAGGCTTGTGTTCAGATTCAGATTTCAGATTTATTGGCCAAGTAAAATTACATTTACAAGGAATTTGTCTTCGGTAGATGTTCGCTCTCTAAAACATACAACAACCACAATAAATGAGAATAAAAATACCTAAAAACACATAAGAACATGTATACCCACACACATGTTCATTTACACACACACCTATATACATATTTACATACCCACACACACACGCACACACGCACACACACACACACACATATCCATAAGCATACTGATTAAGTATTAAAAACTATAGTAAAAGGATGGTAAAAGAATCTACAGATTCAGGAGAGAAATGGCTGAAGGAAAGAAACTGTTCTTGTGTCTGGTAGTTTTTGTGTACAGCGATCTATAGCGTCTGCCAGATGGGAGGAGATGGAAGAGAGTAGAAGCAGGATGTGTGGCATCTTGGACAATATTCTCTGCCTTTTTCCTGGTCCTGCTGATGTACAGTTCCTGGACAGAGGGCAGTTGGGCACCAATGATTTTTCCTGCTGTTTTAATAATACGCTGTAGTCTGCATTTGTCCATTTTTGTGGCTGACCCAAACCAGACAGTGATGGATGAGCAAAGTATGGATTCGACTGCAGCAGTATAGAAGATGATCAGCAGCTCTTGTGGTAGGCCATACTTCCTTAGTTGCCGTAAGAAATACATCCTCTGCTGAGCCTTTTTGAGGATGGAGTTGATGTTTGTTTCCCACTTCAGATCCCTGGAAATGATAGTTCCCAAGAACTTGAAGTCATGACCTATAGCCTGTTATTTGTGGAGATAAAACATCCGTGTTGCAAATCAAACTGAGTCAGTGATGGTCCCATTGCTGTTATCCAATCCGAGGCGAGATGTCTAAATATCAGGAAATAAGACCCCAAATCCTGTCGTCTGAAGCTCAGCTGAGATGTGGATAACTTGAGCCCCATTCCCACCTGTACCGGGTCGGCCCGGGCCGGGTAGCGTAGGTTGTTTACATATCTGGGTGGCCTGGAATTTTCCCGGGCCAACCAAGGCTCATTCTCGGCCCTCTTCCCGAGGGGTACTGCTTCAGGCCGACCAGGGCCAACACACCCACTGCTGACAAGAAATTCACACCTTCCATTAGAGCAAGCCTTTGATTGGTGGGTAGAGTCAGCCCATTCACACCTTCCATTAGAGCAAGCCTTTGATTGGTGGGTAGAGTCAGCCCATTCACACCTTCCATTAGAGCAAGCCTCTGATTGGTGGGTAGAATCAGCCCACATGGGCTTAAGACAAGGATGTGTGGAAACAACCGGGCCAGACTGGGGCCGACTGGGGCTACCCGGCCCGGGCCGACCCGGTACAGATGGGAATGGGGCTTTGTAGTTCCTGAAAATTGTGCACCAAGGACCCCCCAACACCAAGGCTCCATCTGCGTAAGATTAAATTACTCACTAATGTAATTAGTGCCTAAACAAGTTTAACAGTAATTTTAGAACAATCCAGTGAGTGACGGTTCATATTGTGTTGTTCTACATTTCCCCTGTAGCTGTCTAAAACAAGCCCATACGGCAAGCCATTTTAATATTTAATCACCAACACGTCTCTGTAATTCCTGTTCTACAAAGCAATAATATAATTTCTTTGTCCTAATAATATTCTTACTGATGAAATTTGAAAAGATATGAGAGTAGAAATTACATTTAAGTAATAATTAATAAAGATAAGAACAACCGCACTAGTAGGAATTTAGCGTCTTAATCCATTAAGATGTCTCCATCCTTTAGTGCTAACCCTGACCAGTTAACAGTTAAACCTTTTTGTATTTCTACAGAAATTCAAAAAAGGCTATTAGGCAAGTATAATCAAAGCTGTCGTTCACTGAAAAAACATTTTAATGATTATTTCTGATCATCAGTCACTCTAGAGTTTTTCATGCAGGCTGAACATGAAAATAGTCTCCTACACCTATCTCCTGCATTAGCTTCTGATAGAAAATAATAATAATAATAATAATAATAAGGCATTGAACTTATATAGCACTTTTCTAGACACCCAAAGACGCTTTCACACACTCTCACATTCACACACTGCTAGTGATGGTAAGCTACTTGTAGCCACAGCCGCCCTGGGGAGGTCTGACAGAGGCGAGGCTGCCATTTGGCGCCGTCGGCCCCTCTGACCACCACTAACACAGGCAAGTTGGGTGAAGTGTCTTGCCCAGGGACACAACAGCGGGATACCCCTGGCGGGAGCTGGAATCAAACCCATGACCCTCCGATCATGAGGCAACCCGCTCTACCACCTGAGCTACTGCTGCCCCACTGATTAGTGTGTTTTAACAATTTCAGACTCTGCATGACAGTTGTTAGGATAATAATATCATCTTGGCTTCAGCTATACAAAAATATTTAATAGAAGCTTAAAACAACGCGGAAATCACAATTTCTGATAGACAACCTGGCAAACTAAATTCAGGGTTAAATTTGTCATTCTCTTCTGTGGAAAATAGATGGTGAAACTCTAGGATTTGAAAAGACTGACAGATCTACATCACACTGACCCTTAACAATCATGGACTCTCCCATCTCGACTCACAACAGGGAAGGCTGTTGTTTTAGCGTCCAGGAAACAGCAGAGAATGTCTCTGCTAGTAGAAGCTAACGTTAGCATTAGTAGCTCTACCACACATCAGAACTCCTCCAGGCATGTGTTATTTTTATGTTGAGAGGCGCTATATAAAAGATTGTTTTCTTTCTTTCTTTTATTTGTGGTGGTAAAACATCAATATTGCAAATCAGTAGTAGAGTGAAAAGGAACAACAAATATTTCAGGGGTTCAAAACCTTTACAGAATGTAATCATGCCTTTTATCAATAATTTATAGACTGTGTGTGTGATTTATATGTGTTAATACAGATGTGAAATCAGTTCATGTAAAATAATTGTGGTAATCGTGAAACCGTGATTATTTCTCAGACTATGATCGTACCAACAACATCTGCACTGCTCACAAAAATTAAAGGAACTTTTTAAAGAAACACATTAGATACATCAGATCTCAATATGAAGTTGGATATCTATGCAAATAACGACAGGACAATGTCTTAGGAACAAAAGGATGCCAAGTCTTTTAATGGAAATAAAAGTTATCAGCCTACAGAGGTCTGAATTGTGTAGACACCCTAAAATCGGAGTGAAATGAAGATGTGGCAGGTTAGTCCATTATTTCAAAAACTTAATTTCTGCAACTCAAATTGCTTTTCAGTATCTTGTGTGGCCCCCACGAGCTTGTGTGCATGCTTGACAATGTCGGGGCATGCTCCTAATGAGACAACGGATGGTGTCTTGTGGCATTTCCTCCCAGATCTGTGTGAGGGCATCCCTGAGCTCTTGTACAGTCTGAGGAGCAACCTGGCGCCGCCTAATGGACCGAAACATCATGTCCCACAGATGTTCTATTGGGTTTAAGTCAGGGGATCATGAAGGCCATTCAATTGTTTCAGTTCCTTCATCCTCCAGGTACTTCCTGCATTCTCTTGCCACATGAGGCCGGGCATTGTCGTGCATTAGGAGAAAACCAGGACCTACTGCATCAGCGTAGGGTCTGACAAAGGGTTCAAGGATTTCGTCTCGATACCTTATGGCAGTCAGAGCACCATTTCCTAGGCAGTAGAGGTCTGTGCGTCCCTCCATGGATACGCCTCCCCAGACCATCACTGACCCACCACCAAACCTGTCATGTTGAACGACGTTGCAGGCAGCATAACGTTCTCCTTGTCTTCTCCAGACTTTCACGTCTATCACGGGCGCTCAGGGTGAACCTGCTCTTGTCTGTAAAAAGTACAGGGCGCCAGTGGTGGATTTGCCAATTCTGGTGTTCTGGAGCAAATGCCAGTCGAGCTCTACGGTGCTGGGCAGTGAGCACAGGGCCCAATACAGGACGTCCGGCCCTTAGGCCATCTTCATGAAGTCTATTCCTGATTGTTTGGGTAGAGACATTCACACCAGTGGCCCTCTGGAGGTCATTCTGTAGGGCACGAGCAGTGCTCAGCGTGTTCCGCCTTGCATAAAGGAGCAGGTATCGGTCCTGCTGATGGGTTGTGGACCTTCTACGGCCCTGTCCAGCTCTCCGAGAATAACCACCAGTCTCCTGAAATCTCCTCCGTGTTCTGGAGATTGTGCTGGGAGACGCATTAAACCTTCTTGCTGCAGCACGTGTGGATGTGCCATCCTGGAGAAGTTGGAACACCTGTGCAACTTCTGTAGGGTTAAGGAATCGCCTCATACTGCCAGGAGAGAGCCAAAACTAGCACGAGTGGAAAACCAGCCGAAAAAGATCAAGAGGGAGAAACTTGAAATGACCTCTACATGTTAAACCAGTCCTGTTTTGTGGGTTTTGTAATTGTTGCCACTTTAGTGCACCTGTCATTAAGTCCATGAACACCAATACAGCTGAAAGTGATTAGCAATGCCCTCAGCTGCTTAATCAACCAGGAAATTATCAGACAGGTTTAATTGATTTCATGCCAGGCCCAGTAAATAAATGTTCCTTTAGTTCTTGTGAGCAGTGTATAATCATTGCAGCCCTTTTCTATTCTGAACAATGTTCTATTAGCTTTCAGGAGTCTCTACATTCAGATTTTAGGGAATGTAGATTATGATTCTACCCTAATGCTTAATCAATTGCTATAACTAATAGCTGGTTAATAGCTAAGTAGTTAGTAGTTACATTGCTAATATCTAATAGCTACCTAGCTAATAACCACATAGCTAATGGCTACATAGCTAATAGCTGGTTAATAGCTAATAGCTATCCAGATAATCGCTACCTAGCTAATAGTGCATAGCTAATAGCTACCTGGCTAATACACAAAGGCTTGCTAGCTAATAGCAATAATTTACTAATTCTTTTTGAAAATCTCCAGTTTAAAGAATTGCACTGGTTTAGTTTCAGCTTCCTGAAGCCTCTTTGATCTGGATCAACACACTGAGCCTCCTGAGTGAGATTACCAAATGGTTGCATTAAGACCTCTTTAGTACAGACTCTGTAGAGTTCTTGTTAAATTGATGAACTGAAAGTTTGTGAAGCACTTTGCTGTTTTCATTTAAATTCATTAGTTTTCTTAGAAGGTTTGTACATTTAGAATAGAGGATTGAATTCAGGTTAATTATGGTTGAGTTCGATTAGAAAAGCTTGATACCACTTCATTGTACTGTGTTGTTGGAGGATGGTATGATGGATTGTTTAAAGCAGTGGTTCCCAAACTTATTTAGCCGCGCACCCCCTTCTATGTCCCAACCATGTCGACGCACCCCCCCCCCCCCACATCGGGGCATGGCTCTATATATACATACATATATATATGTATATATATATATATATATATATATTATCAGATGTCAAGCTAAACAGACAGGGTTAAAAAAATTCCCCATCACTTTCATTTTTTAAATAGTAAATAATAAACATTCGATACCATTACAATTTCCTTTGATTTCATTTTAAATAAATATTTGGAGTGCCCAGGTAGCACATAAACAATGCAATTTAACGGTTTTCTTAAAGTAGGAACGTTTAACCTGTGCGGCCAGAGCGCTCTCCTTCCTTCTGCTCTGCGTAAACCTGAGCTGATCACCTACTTGTGCGTAATCAAATGTCTATAGGGGACAAGATATAGCCATGATGTTCACTTTTACCTCAGACCGACTTATTGCTGTTTTATGGTGTGGCTGAATCTGCGATCCGCTGCTACGCGGACTGGAACAACAAATGGTGCAGTAACAGGCGTTGTGGTCAGGTTCATGAGGAGTCACTGGCTGGAGCGGACCCGACTTTAATACGTCATCCCAAAATAGAAGCTAATATCTTAATTTGACCTTGAATGAAAAATAACCTCTTAAAAGTTGTTATCACGGTGGAGACAGCGTTCATTTCTGCCTTCAGTCTGACGGCGCGCCGGAGTTAAAGCAGCGTGCGTGCTTATTGAATCTGTGTGTGCGCGCGTGCGCGCGGCACAGCCGCTCAAGTCACCGCGTCTCGTTATTTGGCGCTATTTGAACTTCTGCCCAGCCCAGATGTGCTCACATGTGCACCCGTGAGCCGTGGTTCCGCTGGAACACGTCTGACCTCTGACAGACGCACTCTGAACTTCAGATCTTCAGCGCGCTGTTAATAGCCTGAATGGGAATCATTTCTTGTTATTTAGTTACGTCCACAATGTTCTGTGTGTGAGGTTTACAATGTCAGAACACCTGCATGAGACAGGTGTTAATTACAATCTGCCAGAATGACTCGCCACCTTCAGATTTCTCCAACACCGTTAAAAATGATCAAATACGGAACATATCGGCGTGCGCAGGCCAGAGTGCAGAAGCTCGACGCATTGTTATTATGAAGCTAGGGCACATGTGGAGGACACACGCGCGCAAAAATATACTTGTTTTCAATTACATTTATTGGGCCCAGTTACTTTTTCTTTGGCCCACCCACAAATGAGTTTCTACAATAATGGTGACATATGACAGACTTCTCTGAGCTCCGCAGCCATTACACTTTTCACCCCGCGCACCCCCTAGCGGCAGCTTGCGCACCCCTGGGGGTGCGCGCACCACACTTTGGGAATCCCTGGTTTAAAGTGTAAAAGCTGGAAAAAACAAACAAAAAGGATGAACACATATGAACACCAACCAGTAAATGTCCTTATGGTCCTTATGTGAAAGTTATGACTTAAAATAAAACATTTCAGCTTAATAAGTGTGTTCTGTAATAGTCCAAGTCATTCTTGCTAGAACCACCACAGTCTCTGGCCCAAGCTGAGCTCGTTCTGACTTCTGTCCAACATTTTGGACCCATAGGTCCTCACATCAGGGCAGCCTCCTAACACCTAAAGCGCCATGCCTGCTATTAAAACACTGGATCACAGATGTCTGTGTTTGGAATTAAAAAGTAAAAAAGATCTTTGCTCAGTCCTGTTGACCAATTGCCACAGAGCCTGAGCCCGCTGCCTGAATGTGGCGGTTCTGATCCTGTCCTGTGGTGTGTCCCCTCCTGTTGTGCATGTGTTACTTTAAACATGCTGCAGCTAACGTCCAGCTAGCACGTTAATCACACTTGCATCTTTGTTCACCCTGCCATGCTCTAAACCAGATAATCGTGAATATAACGGTTGATTTGCTTGTGTTTTCTTTTGCAGTATGTGGACAAAGTGGGTGAGAGCAACTCGATGGTATAACAGAGACTTTTGTCCAGGAGAGACTGATTGAGTTCACCTGGCCTCCGCGGCTCTGAGTTAAGACACAGGTCTCTCTCTCCAGCAGGCAGACAGTTTCTGTCTCTAGCCTCATCGCACCACCACCTGGAGCTTTCTCAGTGTCTTTCCCCCCCCCCATTCCCTAAAGGTTGGACTCACTGAGGTCACTACGGTAAATATTCAGATGCTTTGATCCTATCCTTCAGCGTTTCTGCATGACAGAGACTCCAGGCTTCGGCCGTGCTGACATCGATGACCTTACGTGTGTGGAACAGACAGAAGTGCCCTCCTCCCACACACAGACCTCCATCCTGAAGTTGCCATGAACTTTTTATGCCAGTGCTTTAACTTTATCTGCATTTTGTCTTATTGCAATTATTTTATGACACTTTTGTTGTTTGTCTTTATTCTACCAGATATCTGCCCTGTTGATTGGCTAAGATAGCTTCAGTATAAATTATTTTTAAATGATTAATGCTTCAAGTTATTTCATGTCACTATTTGTTGTGTTTGTCACCAAACTAGTAAAGGTGTGTTATGGGGAAGTGAATCAGGTGTAGAAAGATGTGTAAAGCTTACATGAAGTTAGCCGACAAACTGAAATTAAAGCCTCCTGGAACAGTTAGCCAGCAGGGACCCAGCCAGTTAGTTAGTTGCTGTCAGGGTCTCTGGGCTACAGCGGGTGTGGACAACACGTTAAGTGTCCACGAGGAGATCACAAAACTTATCCGTTTCCTCTGGTGAGTTTTTAACATGCTCCAAAACAAATTTTTTTGTCACCTCTCTGAGTCTGATGGTAGAGAAGTATGGCCCAACCAGACATAAAACTTGTTGCAAATGCATTGCAGAAACCAGTTCAATGGGTTGACACTGGAAAAACTTGTGATTTCTCTCAATTTTATGCCTTCTGAGTTTGTATTACACTGGGATGTGGCCATGTGGAGAAAATCTGCTTTCAGATGGAATCGCCCTGAATTAGCAAACGCTGACATTAGTCCAGCTTTTGTCGTCACTGATGGAAACCAGACTGAGACAGACTCCAGACCTGTTCTAGGTGCTCACGACTGATTATGTTGAGCAAATTCGTCTCATTGTTTAAATGTCAGTCGACCCGGAATAAAACTGAATGCCCGTGAACATGTTGAAACCTCTTTTCTGAATGTGGTTTGTCTTCACCAGTCAGCCCAGTCTGATACTGGTTTTAATGCTTTTTTAAGTTACACCTACTACTCGCCTGTCTCATAAGTTTTTCTTTTTGTAAAAAGGTTTGCACTTTGTCTAAACATTCATTTATTTGTGTTTCTAGTCAAGCAGACTCCAGCTGTCAGAATTTATAAGGGATCAAATGAAGGATCACTAACATATTGAGGACTGTGGTTTAAATATGGTGATAACAGCACAGAGAACCCTTAGGATATGCGTTTTACTTTGTGAAATAGATTAAATATGAAATTATTGGGAATTTAAGAAGTGAAAGTACTTTAACTGAATTTCCAGAAAAGAACCAGAATGTGTTGCTGTTTGTTCTTTTATCTGACTCTCTGAGACCTGAACGTCCTCTTCATCAGTCTGGTTCCTCTTCCTCATCCAGCTGCTCTGCAGGATGGAGCCTGGGAGTTCAGGTTCCACCAGAACTGTTCTATTGGACTGTCTAGACTGTTTTCTGGTACTGAACTCTTCTGTAGACTGATGAATCTTCATCCTGACTTCATCATCATCAAACCTGCTTTCAGCTGATGGTTTGAGGGCCAGAACCAAACTAAGTGCAGATCAGACTAGACTGGTTCTCCTCGGTCCACTAGAACCTGGTTTTCTCTTCCATAGATTGCCTTTTTTTTTTGTTTTTGTTTTGTTTTTTTGTACAGAACCTTCTGGTTCCAGTTGGTCCAGCATCATCCTTGCTGGTTTTGTATCTTAGGAACTGGACTGGCTTTAAGATTCAGTTGATGCGTTCTGAGTTTTTGTTTCCTGTCAGGCGCAGCTTTAGACTTGATGATGGTTTCAGTTCCTCTCTGATTTAAATGCATTTTATTTCTAACCTTTTGCTTGGTTAGAACCAGAAGCTGAGGTTTGTGTCTGTTATTAAAGCATCCTCGTTCTCAGGTGATTTCTTTATTTTACTCATTCAGCTGGACATCTGTGAGAATAGAACATAGTTGTTTTTCTAACCCACCACGGGGTGGCAGGCTAGGAGAAAACCACATACATCATTAAATTCAGATATATAAGAAATTAAATACTTCTCATCTGATCTAAAACTAAAGACAGCTAACTCACTGTGTCATTATTTACTAAACGTTAAGATGATGTGATAAAAAGAACACATGAAAAGATTTAAGATCAGATTAGTGAACTAGTAGAAGAAGAAGAAAATTTCATTTCTATAGCGCCTCTCAAGATAAAAATCATGAGGCGCTTCACAAAAACAAAATATAAAAAATAATTTGGAAATGTATTAAAAAAATATATTTAAAATGAGCAAAAAATTGACAGTTGTGATTAAAAAATGTTAATAAAGAGAGAGAGTGAATAGGAAAGAGGGAAATCAGTGGATCCCGAGGAATGTGGAATAGGTGGGGAGAGCAGAACAAGGAGAGGGTGATGAAGGTCACACCAAAACCAGCCTGAACAGGTGAGTCTTCAGCTGCTTTTTAAAGGAGACCACTGAGTCCACTGATCTCAGTGTCAGAGGGAGAGAGTTCCAGAGTCTGGGGGCCACAGCAGCAAATGATCTATCACCTTTGGTCTTTAGCCTGGTGCGCTGCACAACCAGTAGGCTTTGATCGCTGGACCTCAGGGACCTGCTGGGGGTGTAGGGACTAAGAAGATCACCAATGTAAGATGGTGCTTGTCCATGTAAGGCCCTATAGACCAGAACCAGGATCTTGAAATGAACCCTGAAGTTGACTGGCAGCCAGTGAAGCTGGAGGAGAAGCGGGGTGATGTGGATGTGTTTGGAGGACTTGGTCAGAAGCCGAGCACAGGCATTCTGAACCACCTGTAGACGGTTCAGGGAGGTTCTGCTCAGACACGTGAAAAGAGAGTTACAGTAGTCTAAGCGTGAGGAGATGAAGGTGTGGAGAACTGTCTCAAGTTCAGAGCGGGACAGAATGGGACTCAGCTTAGCAATGTTCCTGAGGTGGAAGAAGGAAGAGCGAACAAGTGAACTGACATGAGAATCCAGGGTGAGAGCTGGGTCAAAGGTCACGCCAAGATTCCTGACAGAAGGTTTGGTGTGAGAAGCAAGCTGACCAAGAGAGTCTCTGACTTTGGGAACCAGCTTGTCTGGAGCACAGATGAGGATCTCTAGTAATCACGTGAACTTTAGTCTCTGAGTGAACACAGCTGAGGATCTTAACTGAGTTGTCTTCCTGTCCACATAAGAGGACAGCAAGAAGACAATGCCATCTTCTCCCACCTTGGTCTGATGAGCAATGTGGAGTAGATCCAGAGAAGGCAGGTCTCAAGAGATGCAGAATCAGGGGTTCAAAGGTCAGGTGGTACCAAGACTGAAGGTCAATAATCTAGAGCAGCTGTTACTGTCCATCATCTGGGAGGGGTTAAAAGTTCAAAGGGTTAACCTGTCTAGAGCACATTGCTCTGAGATAAAGATTTCACACAAGTTCAAAACATTTACATGGCTGGTGATCTTCCCTAAAGGGTCACCCTGAGGTCAGAAATAACAATGAACCCAATAGCTTTAGGTCAGACTCTACAAGCCTAAGTCAGCAGGTCAAAGGTTAATAAATCTCATCATCTCATACTGTAGGGGCCTAAATCAGACAGAGCAGTGTTACTGAGCGTTTCTTCTGCTGAAGTATCTGTTGGACCATCAGAAGGACTGAAAGTTTCTGCTTGATGCTCAGTTCTGATGTTTCTGTGTTTGGTGGTTCTGAAGTGATCTGCATGATGCTACACGCGTCAGCATGGGATCTCACTGCTTCCTGTCTCATTCACAGCAGGACTGTTTCATCCGCCAGGCTTCAGTGGTGCTAAAGTCTGGTGGGATGAGACCAGACCGTTCAGACACAGACCACATATGAAAGAGACCTGATTCTTCTGACTGTCACAATGAATCAGACCTAAGTCACCTCAGCCTTCAGAGCGAGTGGAGCCTTATTCCATCTGTGTTTGTTTCTGTTAAATAAATAAGATGATGGATCTGGTGGATGTTTCTGGAATCCAGGTTAGATCAGAACCATTTGGAGCTGTCTGGGGTCAACTCCATGATGGACCAGTTCAGGCTCTGTTGCTCCAGAAGCCAGACCTTAGTTTCATTTTCAGGCAAAAGTGAAACATAGAGGATCAGAATCTAGACTCCTGAGTTCAACCACGGTGGTCCTCAAAGTTCTAGCTAGAACCACCATTGGTACTGAGTCATAAAGTTTCTGGAACGGTCCAGCTTTCCTGGTTTCCTCCTCCAGTGAGCAGGACTTAAGTATCAGTTCTCGTGGAAGAGAAGCTGCAGCTCTTCTGATCACAACCATCCCTCAGACCTGGACCACATTTCATCCTAATGGCCTGCAGCTCCAGCAGGATGGGTTCTGAAAAACAACCCCGATGAGATCAGGACATGCGGCTTTAATCAGAAACATTTACACTGAACACTGATTGGCACTTCCATTCATTCCTTTTCCAATCATTTCATCAAACTGGCGTGACCTATCCACGCTGGCATCATGAAGGAGCGCTGATCTCCGAGGGTTCTCCGCCCCGGAGCGTATAAATACACGAGAACAATTCAGCAACGGTAACTAGCCTCATCCTCATACTGTTCTACCATCTGAGTCATCTGGACCTCTGGCACCATGAATGTAAGTACACATCATTTATCACTACACAGAAATGTTTGGCTAGTTATGGAGTTTTTATGGGGGTTGGTTTGTAAATTATTATACTTTAAAAGCTGGAAAACGTTTTTTTTTTTTTTCCAGAATTGCCTTGACCCTCTCAGGCTCAAAATAAGTTTTGAAAAAAGGACGAACAACTGAGTCCTTCAGGGGTACTTCTGAGTTTAAAATGCTCATAAAATACGTATGTGGAGTAACCAGGTAGGTAGGTTTTAACGTTGCAGATCTGCAGCGCCTGCCTCCAGAGGGTAAAATAAGATTTAATGTGAATTATTCCACTCATTAGAACAGAAGTAGTTACTACTCAGGTTCTCGTTCACAGACTGATTGATGTTAATCATTCCCAGGTGACTCTGGAATGTTTTGCCATGTTTATGCTGCTCCTGGGTTTTCTATTTGCTGGTTTTCTGATTCAGGGTCTGAGGAGCGTCCCGTTAATCCGCCTGCTCACTCTCCTGCTGCTGGCCGCGTTGATCTCTCAGTCATGGAGCACGCCCAAGGTCCTTCCCATCCCAAAACCATACATGGATCTCTCTCACAAAAGTAAAGAACTGGATCGTGAATCAGGAAAAATTATAGCTGCTGTTCTGTTTTCCTGCACAGGGCTCGTTCCAGCGCAGAAACTGGACCCCACAGGCCATGCTCTACCTGAAGGGCACACGTATGTTTCTGAAGCAACAGCATTCAAAATATTATCAAATCATAAAATTACATTTAGTGAAAAACAATGCTGGAACTTTTTATTTACCTATGTTGAATATAAAAGGCTTTAATTGTGAAGGAGATGACCCTGGCTTGTTTCTCCCAGAGGGCCGCAGGTTCATCTCTGAAGACCGGAAAGAAGGCAACGTTTATGACACGCTGCACTTAGGTACGGTCCCGATCAAGCTTCCTGTTTCAGTAGGGTTCTGGACTGACCGGTTCTGTGTGTGCCATCTGTTTTTGCCAGAGACCCGCAGTCAGAACACAGAGAAGCTGAGCGTAGACCAGGCTGCCGCCGTGCTGCTCAACTTCCTGCAACAGGCCCGAGAGGGAGGTGAGGTTCTGTGTGGTTCTGAACACGACCCAGAACCAGGATCTGGTTCTTGTAAAGGGACTTTAAAGGGAGTGTTGTAAATAATTAATCTATTATCTCAGACTAATAGAGTCTAACAGAGAACAGACTGCTGGGAATAAACAGTCTCTAAAAGGACTGATAGAAATCTGTTTTCTATTTAATCTGCAACTCATTTATTGGAACTCAAGAAACCTGTGTGGAAACAAGTTACAATAAAAACAGTGGACGTTTTCCATAAAACAAAATAAAAAATAAAAAATATTCTAATTGGAAAAGGAAAAATAAATGAATGTAATCTAGATATTTATGGGACATGTTGAGCTCTGACTGGATTTATTTATTTTATTTATTTATTGAGAACCTCATTAGCTCACACCATAGTGTGGAGCTATTCTTCCTGAGGTCTCTAAAGGTCCAAACTAATGGCCGTCCCAGCTCACAGCTGGTCCGCCCAGATCTGGGCTGTTGCTGTCATCCGGTTTATCTGATGTTTGTAAACCTTTACATCACATCAGTTTCACAGGGGAGTTCACTTTTTAACAAATCTTTCTTTTAGTTCTGAACTTTGGCAGAAAATATCCAATAAGTTCTACAGGTCTCAGAAATGTGGATTAATGATGATGTAAACTGGATTTGGGTCGATTATGATTCTTTATGACTGTTGTTGTAAACTGATGATGGTAAAGCAATGAAATAAAAATAAATTAAATTAATAGAATTTTTGAATTGAATTTGATGTTTTAAAGGAGCAGTGAGTAAGAATATAGTGAGATTTTTACAGTGAAAAAATCCCAAAAGAGTCTGATGTTGTTCTGAAACTGGCAAAAAGCTCCAGAGTTGTTTAAAGTGGTTGCAGTAACCATATTTTACCACAGGATGCCATTTTTACTTCATTTCTACATAAAGCACCTTTAAAGGAGAAAATGTGTTTCTTATCCTCTTGGTTAGCGGAAAGTTTTTTCTCCTGATAAAAAAAGTCATAAAAAGGTGTGTCCCACCTCTTTATTGGTTCAAATGAAACTAGCGCCACCTACAGGCTGGACTAAAAACCCAATCTGACCCAATCATCAGCTGGTTTCTCCTCTTCATCCCAGTAAGACAGTACTTAATTATTTATTAATTATTTTGGTTATGAACCGTCAAACCCATCATTACAACAACCCTTTTGAAGAATGGGAACTCTATTTCTCTGACCAGAGGCCGTTTGGGAAGTTAAAGCTAGAAAAGTTAATTTTTTATTTTTTTTTTACAGAAACAGACCTTACAAAGGCTGGAACATCCCAGTCGGTTTTCCTAACTGGACCTTGGACACCAGCGTCCTACTTCATCTCCTGAGTAACTCTGATGGTTTCACACTGATTTTCTTTGTCTTCCAGCTGATGAAAATCCAGATGAACTGTACTTCCGGGAGCTGCCAGTATGGAAGAGGGAATACTTCTGAAAACATCTAACGTTGTTTGGGTGTTTGTGTTGGTGTCGGCGAGACAAACTTCTCTGTAAAAAGGAAATTTGTGTTTGAAACAAGATGTTTCAATAAAAATCTGAACTGGCAGCACTTTAAACCCGAGGTCGTTGGAGTTGATCACAGAAGCATTTCACCACAAAAGAATCTGATTAACAATGTGAGCTTCAGAGACACTTTCATCCCTTTGGTGTGGCGTTCATCAGACCAGACTTTAGAGAATCTTCTGGGGGTGCTCCTGTCTTCTGGTGGACAGACTTTAACTCCAGTCTGGACAGACCTCTGCTCTGTTCGAGAATCAATCATTAGAGAAGATCTTAATTTATCTGTGAAACGTGTCTCTCAGGAGTCCCTCTTACATTCAATTCAATTTATTTATTTCATTCATTTTAAAAGAAAATTATTTTACACAAAATAATACAACTTGCACTGCTTAAATGAAAAGGAGCAGAAAATCTTTTACATAGTCTGCCCCACTCACACAAGTAAATAAATCATAACAATAAAATAAACTGTTAACTCATAAAATATAGGCAGCTGCCTAGCAACATGCCAAAAGTTTAACAGGTAAATTCCTCATTTTGCTGTTTCATTGTAGCACCTTATAACATCATCAAATTGCATTTCAAGAAATCAGGAGAAATAAAAATAAAAAACAAACAAAAATCCCAGATTAAACTATATACTTTCTTATCATACTATTTTTAAAAGACTCTCTAAACATTATAATTGATTTTACTTCTTTTATTTTGAATTCCAGTTTGTTCCATAAACCGACTCCATACACAGAAACACATCTCTCCAACACTTTGGTCCTAAACCTTGGTTTTATAAATATCGCACAGCCTTTTAAGTTATAACAATTCTGTCTCTTTTCAAATGTCATTTGGATATTTCTTGGTAGCATTTTCTTATGAGCTTTATAAACCACCTCTAATTCAGAATATTGTAATCAACTAGATCCCCAAATTTTAGCACTTTCAACTTAGCGAATGATGGAGCGGTTGGAGTTCTGTAACTACTTAATTCTTATGGCTCTTTTTGTAAAATCAAAACAGGGTTCGGGGATGTTTTGTATGTACCCCAAATTTCAATACAGTAAGTCATATATGGAACAAGCAGTGACTTATACAATAAGTATAATGCCTTTTTATTAAGAGAGTCGTTTTTCTTTTTGCAGTATTGCAATTGTTTTAGCTATTTTTGTTTTTATGCCATTTATATGTGGCTTCCATGTTAAATGTTCATTAATAATGACCCCTAAAAACTGAATTTCCCTCTCCCTTTCAATTGTAACATCTTCTAGACAGTAACATATCACTCTACTCCTCTTTTTACTCCACTGTTTCAGTTTTCATAATTCTATTTGAATTACTTCTTTTATATGTTCTATATTGTCACTTGCATAAAAAATGTAGTGTCATCTTCAAATAAAATACAATTAAACAATTGGGATACCTTTGTGATATCATTAATGTAGAGATTAAAAGTTTGGGACCTAAAACAGACCCCTGAGGCACTCCACATGAGATGTTGCAAGTGTCTGATTTTACATTATTTAACTGAGCATACTGTTGCCTATTCTTCAAGTAACTTGTGACCCAATGAAGTGCTGCTCCTCTGATAACGTACTTACTAAGTTTTTCACAAATACTGTTATGATCTATGGTGTCAAAAGCTTTCTTGAGATCTATAAAAATACTAACTGCATAGTTTTTCCTGTCTTTTTCGGTGGAGATTAATTTAATTAATTCCATTAATGCCACTGATGTTGATTGATTTGCCCTAAATCCAGACTGACTACTGCTCAAAATATTCAGATTTTCCAGGAATCCAGCCTGGCAACAAACATTTTTTTCCAGTAGTTCTGAGAATTGTGATAGCAGTGAAACCAGTCTATAATTTGTAAAGATATGCTTGTTTCCATTTTTACAAGGTGGGATTACTTTGTCCATTTTCATCTCATCAGGGAAGGCTCCTGTTGAAAATGATAAATTACATGTGTAAGAAAAGGGTTCTAAAACACAATATATGGTTTCCTTCACTAGTGACATGTCCAAGTCATCACAATCGACTGATCTTTTACTAGAATATATTTTTTACAATCTGTAATATTTCTTTTTTATGAATTGCTTCTAACATTATACTGTTAATATTTTCAATTATGTTATCACCTGCATTGTCCCTTGTATTCAGAATATTTCTTGCCTCATCCCAGCCTTACATACACCTCATCCCAGCTTTGTTGTTCCAGGTCTCTCTTTAGCGCCTCCGAGGCCTTTTGGCATCTATCCCCTACAAGTATTTCTGGCAGTTCACATGTTGTATTGTACCAGTTACATAAACTTGGACTTGGGTTAAACCACTGGAACACAGTTGAATTTGCTTTATAAGACCTTTAGTGAATAAATAAACAATAAAATCAAGAATATTAAGACTATTTTTTTACCTCAACCCCATTTTAATGGCTTCGCTTTTGTAATTAAATTCATCACAATAAAAACCTCCAATATAATTTTCAAACCAGCAGAATAATCACAACTCAAACAACATCAATGCTTGTGGCATCAAATCCAATATTTAATCACTAATTAGCATCGTGAATCAGGAGTGACCTTTCTCCTCGTCTATGGGTTCATGTTTACCGATTCTGTTAAACCAGTTTCAGCTCTTCAAATGTTGATAGAACCCTGATTTTCAGAGGACGCGGAGACACTTGTAGATTTATTTCATGGGAGGGACGGAGGTGTCCCCCAGGCCAGCGGACTGAGAACAGCTGCTCCTGCTCAGGTTCAGTTTCCTGACTCTCCAGGCTGCTTCTTCTTGCCCTCCGGAACGTCTCCCAGAACAAACGGAGTCTTGATGTTCAGCCGGTCCCTCTCAGCCTCCTCATCTTCATTATATGGTTCATCGTCATCATCATCCTCTGCATCACTGTGGTGGGGAGTGGAGTGGAGGGAAGCAGAGGGAGAGGGGGGCACGGAGGAGGGTCGAGGGTAACGGAAACCCTCCGTCTGTCAACACACATGAGCTTCTGTTATTAATGATTTACTCATAACACCTCAACACTCCACTTTTTCATTTTTTAATACTCTTATTTCTCATAAATTCCACTTGTTTCCTGTTTATTTTTGTTCACTCCTACATTTATCCTGCTTTTGAACTCCAAATCTTTCCTGACTCTACTCTCTCAGCGTATGATGCCTTTCCTTATTTTCAACAGCCTCTGTTCTCTTGCTCTTTCATACTTTATATCACAACTAATTCATCTGAATACATTTTGAATGAATAAATATTTAGTTTCTGATTGAAATTTTTATTCAATAAAACATGAAAACAATTGTCAGAGCATCAAAGGAAAAACAAAGGAGTTAGCCTTTTATCTGTTCACTCATCTAATGCTTACATTTTGGTTAGGGTTAATGTCTTGCATACAGCTAGCAGCTGGTTGGGCACAAAATTGTGAGAACAGTTGCAAATGATCACACTGAATTGGTTTGTACAATACTTGCATGAAGTCCTGTTGATCCATGTTAAAATCAAGAACCAGTTTTGATGTTTGTTGGTAAATAAAGTAAAACTAAGACACGATTCCTCACATAGGGAACTCTGACGAAGACTCGGAGTGTCTGATTTACACCCAAGATTGACTGATTTCCCATTTTTGATCATGAGGTGATTTTGTTCTTCATTCATTGAGACCTGCAGATCTCTGAGAAACAGTTTCTTTTTCTGTAACTTCAGTGTCTGCTCTGTCCATCTTCAGTTTCTGCATCAGTCAGATGCCACCAAGTGCTAATTGTTCCAATATGCTGTGGTTCACGGGTGTGTTTGCTTTAGTTTATAATTAGTGCGGCTTGCTCTGTGAATCTCACTGTCGATAAGGAGCAGAGAAAGATTTTGTTGCCAATAGTTTCAGCCCAGCGAGATTCTAGATTAAATGTTCTATGTACTGTAAATCCAGCGGTCTGCGCTGAGTGCAGTCCTCTGGAAAGGCAAGTAAGTAAGTAAGTAAAAGTTTATTTATATAGCGCCTTTCACAGATATAAATCACAAAGCGCTGTACAACATGATAAAGATCAGGGCAAAAACCTCTAACCAATAAAAACATCAGAAAAACAATAGCAGTGATAAAGTAGAAAATAAAATCATGAGTATAAACAAAGTGAAGGTGTGAACCCGAACAAAGCCATCTTTTTGAAACATTTAGGGAGGGAACGCCTGGATGAAAAGGTGAGTTTTTAGATGATTTTTAAAGACCTCTACAGTGTTAGAAAGACGGAGATTTGAAGGTAGACTGTTCCAAAGTCTGGGTGCAATAGTCTGAAAGGCCCTGTCCCCTTTGGTTTTCAGTCTGGTTCGAGGAACAGCCAGGAGGTTTTCAGATGTGGATCTAAGGTTCCGAGAGGTGATGTGTGGGGATAAAAGCTCAGATAGGTAGCTTGGAGCCTGGTTGTTAAGAGCTCTATAGGTCAGGACTAAAACTTTAAACTGTATTCTATATTCTACCGGGAGCCAGTGGAGGGACTGTAGAACTGGAGTGATGTGAGCTCGTCTGCTGGATTTGGTTAGGAGTCTGGCTACTGCATTTTGTATGGCTTGAAGGCGTGAGAGGGAGGTTTTGCTGAGACCAGTAAAAAGAGCGTTACAGTAGTCTAAGCGTGATGACACAAAGGCATGGATGATTTTTTCCAGATCTGCAGTAGAAACCAGTTTACGGACTTTTGAAATGTTTCTCAGTTGAAAGAAACAAGAGCGGGAGATGGTTTTGACGTGAGTCTAAATTTAAAACTGGATCAAAAATAACTCCCAGGTTTCTAATGTTGGCCTTGGCTGATGGGCAAAAAGAGGCAATTTCTTGCTCGATTTTTGGCTGAAGTTCCGGGGGTGCAGAGAACAGGGTCTCTGTCTTGTTAGCATTTAAGACAAGAAAATTGCTGGACAGCCAGTTACTGATCTAGGTCAGGCAGAGTACAAGTGTGGCCAGCCTGTCCAACTGGTGTGGCATAAAGGACATATAGAGCTGAATATCATCAGCGTAGATGTGGTAGGAGATGTCTGGGAAAGACTGAATGATGCCAGCTAGGGGAAGAATATAGAATGCAAATAGTAGAGGCCCTAGAACTGAACCTTGTGGGACCCCGTATGTTAGAGAGGCAGTATCTGAAGAGAAGGTTTCGGACTTCACTGTGAATGTTCTGTTAGTGAGATAGGAAGAGAGCCAGTCTAGAGCAGAACCTGAAATCCCAGCCAGGGCATTTAACCTGTTTAGTAGAATGTTGTGGTCTACAGTGTCAAAAGCTGCACTGAGGTCGAGCAGGACCATGACAGAGCATTTCCCTTCAACAACCTTCTCAAGTACTTTGCTGATGAAAGGTAGCTTAGAGGTTTTCTGATGCAGAAGAGCTAGAAGACTGTTGGACTTAACAATTCCTAACTAAGGGACAGGGACAGCAGCCATAAGGTTTCTAAAGGGAAGGCAACATGGAACAAACCCTGTAGTTCATGAATGAATGAATGTGCACTATTTTTTGAAAGAAAGCTAAGTTTCTCTCACCTTCAGAGGAGCTTTGGGATCCATGTTGAACTTGTCTGGAAAACTCCTGCTGAGAGCCAGATGGCGTGCGTATATGTAGAACTGTCAATGACAAGTTAGATACATCAAAGGTCTTCTACGTATTTAACAGCTTTTTGTACAGTTTGTGTCCACCTGGAAGCTCTTCCTCCACTAGGCACCCACATCCTCCTGTGTGTAACACATTCTTCTAAACATCTTCTAGTTTTCACTCAGGAGCTGCTAATCTGAATTTTACTTTAAAATCTTGGTTCTTGTATGACCCTCAACAGGTTTATTTTCTGAGTAATACGAATAATAACAATAATTTTTATTTAAAGAGCAAGTCACCCCTTACAAGAAGCGTACTTCACTCCCACTTCATGTTTGAAAAATGCAACAAATGCTGTTGCCTAGCAGACGGAGAGGGTGGAGCCACTACAAATACACACACTCACGACATTGTGACATCATAATCTACCAGTTTACATCATAGCATACCTCTTAGCCAATGGCGATGTCAGATTTAAATTCAAATGCAGTGAAGAGTTTTTACCTGACAACGGTACAACACTGACAGTTTCAGGCAGAAATTTTAAATTTTAACTAAAATGCACTAAAGTGCAAAACTATTGACTACACGCGTCTGCAGCACGATTAGACACGCATTTATATAGTTTATCAGAAAAAAATAGTTTATTTGGGGGTGACTTGCTCTTTAAAGGCGCCTTACTTGACACCTATTGACACTTTACAACAAGCAAAATAAAATAGAACAAACACAGTACAGAAATATACAAAAACACTAAGATGTTAAAAAATTTAAAAACTAGAGTGTGAGAGACACAGGCGTGTGGTTAACATAGTAACTCAAAAGAGCCTGGTGGTAACCATGGCGATTGTAATGGTTACTGTGATAATCATAATGAGTATCTGGCAGCAGCCTTAACATTTATTTTGGTCTTCTTATTAAAGAGAAAGAGAAAGAAACTTACTCCACTCCCACTTCATGTTTGAAAAATGCAACAAATACTGTTGCCTGGCAGACCGAGAGGGCGGAGCCACTAACAACTACAACAGGCTCACAACAGCATTGTGACATCATAATGTACCAGCTAACATCCTAGTGTACTTCTTAGCCAATAGCGGTGGCAGATTTAAATTCAAATGCAGTGCAGTTTTTACCTGACGACGGTGCGACAGAATGTTTTAGGCAGAATATTACAATTTTAACAAAGATCCACTCAAGTACCAAATTATAGACTACGTGTGTCCACAGCATGATTAGACGTTCATTTATATAGTTTATCAGCAAAAAAGAGGTTGATTTGGGGGTGACTTGCTCTTTGAGTCTTCTACAGTTTACACATCAAAATTTCTGTCTCAGCTCAAGTTTTTCCAAATTTGACATTGGAGTTTTCAGGCAGTAGCTGTTTGACACGGTCTGAAATTTCTTCAGAAATCTCCTACTTTTTGTTTCAACTTTGTGCAAAAGGGTGCAAACATAAATAAAAAGTTCTGGGCAACTCCTTCCACAATCAGACATCTGTTCAGCTGCAGTAAAAACTGACCCTTCCAAGGTATCTCCAGTCCAGCAGATCGGACAGCCTCTCAGTGCGGTTCCGCTGGATAATGCGCTGACGCCGAGACTGCTGGCAAAAGCTGAACATAAACTGGGTCAGCTGGTTACACGACTCTTCAGGTGATCGGAACCGTCGGTCAACAATGTAAATACCTGAAAGAAGAAAGAAAAACAGGAAAATAAACATGGGCACATAAACACATGAAGCATAAAAGGATGTGTGTGATGATGATGCACCGTAGGCTGCAGGGTCTGACACATGCTCCTCCATAAAACAGCCAAAACCTGACAGGTTGGTGGTCACACTGGGAATGCCCATAACAGTACACTCACCTGAAGAACACAGGAGAGCAAAACACCTACATGTTAAAAGCTCCTATTTGCTTGTTTTTCACCTCAGTTGAAGCGGTCCCTAGAATAAATTAATGTCTTGTGAGTTGATCTCTGGAGGAAAAAAGCTCTGGCTCTCCTGTTTCAGGAAGTTGAAAATAGTCGGATTAGTGGAGGGTGGAAAACAGCAGGATTTGGAGTAGTGTTGAACGATTTTAGGAAAGGATCAAATGCGATTTTTCTACAAGAATTAGTGATTTCAGTTCAATTCATGATTAAAAAAATTATTCACAACATAGCATAATATGTAATATATAATCAAACCATAAAACGTTAAAACCTAATTGTTTTTCCTCCCATTATTAACTTTTTTATTTATTTAATGTGCTTGTGAAGCAATTTGTGGTTTTTATCTAAAGAGACACTTGATAACAAAAATATTGTTCTTGTTCTACTCTAATGATGCAAGATGGAAAACTGAAGGTAAAAATTACTTTCAAATGTATCTATTAACAAAAAAACACGCATACAAAGTTTTCCCTGCATTATTCACCCAGACCAGCTGCCTGGATGTTTTTCTGGACCGTCTGATAGTTTTTCTTCTCAAAAAACACCGCTCTAACACCGACCTCTGACACGTTTTACATGCTTGTTTGAAATACCCTACCTCCGTAGAGGTTTGTGCCACAACAAAAATTCTAATTGTTTTTAAAAGAAGGGAAGTTGTGCTGTCAAGTTATTATGGTAACTCCCGTTTCACTGCTAGAGAATCAGTCTGTCACACACCCACGGTGCTGAGTGATGAACAGAACATTAGAGGCAGAGATAGACAGCCACAGCCATTATTAATATCAGCTGAAGCAGCGCTACAAAAGGGAAAAAATGTGAAAATAACCTAAATGTGCAGCTCTGCCAGCTGAAGAATTGGGCTCAGCTCCAGTTTCCCCCACTCAATGCTGCCAAATCAGGGGAAAACTACAGATGTCTAAAATAGTAAAATAGCGCTGAAGAAAAAAACGCAGCTTTGACAATCACGTGAATGGGTTGTACAATTTCAGTCCAAAAACAAAAAATGTTCAGCTCTAATTTGAATTCTTACTTATTGATATTCATTTGAACATCTCACCTCTGATTGGCTAACAGCAACAAGACTACCACTGACTGTTTGCTCTGCAACGTTGCTATTTTATCTCGTCAAATAGCACAAGCCTGAAGGATTTCTGCTATGTTGTGGAGTTGCTAATGCTAACGGTTAGCTTCCACTAGCTGAGACATTCTCTGGTCTCTCCTGGAATCTCCTAAATCAACACCAACCTTCCCCGTCACGAGCCTAGATGGGCGAGTCCTTAAATGCTCATTTTTTCAGTCATACGTAGATCCGACTGGCTTTTCTAATCTGAACATTACCTTGTTTAGATACCAAAAGACTGACAAGTATAGATTATCTTGAGTCACAGGGTTTATGTCAACATCCATCAAAATTTCTTTGTTTCAACTAATTTTTTAACAGGGCTACTGTTGGTGACTGAAAGCAAACATGATTCACAAAAGTGGGTCCAAATGTCAAGAAAGGAACTTTCCTTGTGTTTCAGGCCCTTTCTATTGTGTTGCTGGAATTTTGAACATGTTCAAAGGGTTTGTGATCATTTACTGTGAGAGAGACAGAAACACAGCGGGTGTCTAAATCCCATCTGGAACTTATCTCAGTTTAGTTTTCTTTGAGTCAGAAATTGAAGAAATGCTCTGTGAAGGGTTGGAGATTAAATTGTGAACAAACGGACATAATCTGAACAATTTGCAAATACAACAAGATTTGAATTTTTTATTTTGAATAACTGAAGTGCTTTTACTATGATGAACGTGAGCCAATAAAACTCGTCATGTTTCTGCAGGATCAGATTCACACAAATTAGTTTTGTTTAAGGACCAAGGTCACATGCTTGCATGCTTTGACAATGTGATGGTCAAAGGCTACCAGGTGTATATCCCCATGGTTCATAGTAGGAAGGAAACACTCCAAGGTTACAGCCGCGGACAAAGTCCTCATAGTCCATCGGTAACAGAGGACTTGTGGAGGACAGAAACTCAGGGTGGAAGATGATCTGAAAGAAGATATAAGACAGTTAGACACAGGCGCACATCTCATTCATTCATTTGATAGAAATACGGCTCATTAACAAACATATATTGAAGCACCAGCATACATAAATATGCTGGATTCTCTAGACAGGTCACACAAAAACAGTAAACGACAAAGCAGGACTACAAAAGCAACACGTCACAGATTTACACATAACATTTCACACACTAGCAGCAGGTCAAAGGTTAATGGTACAACTGGTTTGGTTTCAGACAATGCTTGAGTTAACATTTGAAAGCCACTATTGAACACTCCCTCAGGGGAAATGAGAGAATATTCCAGATGTAACAGCAGTGATAAAACAATGATCTATTAGTATATTTACTGGTGAACCAGTAGTGATAAACAAAGCACTGATCTATCAATGTGTTTACTGGTGAACCAGTACAGACAAACACAATGATTTATCAGTATGTTTACTGGTGAACCAGTAGTGATAAACACACTGATCTATTAGTATGTTTACTGGTGAACCAGTAGTGATAAACACACTGATCTATTAGTATGTTTACTGGTGAACAAGTAGTGATAAACACAGTGATCTAGTACTATGTTTACTGGTGAACCAGTAGTGATAAACACAATGATCTATTAGTATGTTTACTGGTGAACCAGTACAGACAAACACAATGATCTATCAGTATGTTTACTGGTGAACCAGTAGTGATAAACACACTGATCTATTAGTATGTTTACTGGTGAACAAGTAGTGATAAACACACTGATCTATTAGTATGTTTGCTGGTGAACCAGTAGTGATAAACGCATTGATCTATTAGTGTGTTTACTGGTGAATCAGTAGTGATAAGCACACTGATCTATTAGTATGTTTACTGGTGAACCAGCAGTGATAAACACACTGATCTATTAGTTTATTTGCTGGTGAACCAGTAGTGATAAACACACTGATCTATTAGTTTATTTGCTGGTGAACCAGTAGTGATAAACACACTGATCTATTAGTATGTTTGCTGGTGAACCAGTAGTGATAAACACAATGATCTATTAGTATGTTTACTGGTAAATCAGTAGTGATAAACACAGTGATCTATTAGTGTGTCTACTGGTAAATAAGTAGTGATAAACACAGTGATCTATTAGTGTGTTTACTGGTGAACCAGTAGTGATAAACACACTGATCTATTAGTATATTTGCTGGTGAACCAGTAGTGATAAACACACTGATCTATTAGTATGTTTACTGGTGAACAAGTAGTGATAAACACACTGATCTATTAGTATGTTTGCTGGTGAACCAGTAGTGATAAACGCATTGATCTATTAGTATGTTTACTGGTGAACCAGTAGTGATAAACACACTGATCTATTAGTATGTTTACTGGTGAACCAGTAGTGATAAACACACTGATCTATTAGTATGTTTACTGGTAAACCAGTAGTGATAAACACACTGATCTATTAGTATGTTTGCTGGTAAACCAGTAGTGATAAATACACTGATCTATTAGCATGTTTGCTGGTGAACCAGTAGTGATAAAAAATGATCTATTAGTATGTTTACTGATAAATCAGTAGTGATAAACACACTGATCTATTAGCATGTTTGCTGGTGAACCAGTAGCGATAAACACACTGATCTATTAGTATATTTGCTGGTGAACTAGTAGTGATAAACACACTGATCTATTAGTATGTTTACTGGTAAACTAGTAGTGATAAACACACTGATCTATTAGTATGTTTGCTGGTGAACCAGTAGTGATAAATACACTGATCTATTAGCATGTTTGCTGGTGAACCAGTAGTGATAAACAAAATGATCTATTAGTATGTTTACTGGTAAACCAGTAGTGATAAACACACTGATCTATTAGCATGTTTGCTGGTGAACCAGTAGTGATAAACAAAATGATCTATTAGTATGTTTACTGGTTAACCAGTAGTGATAAACACACTGATCTATTAGTATGATTGCTGGTGAACGAGTAGTGATAAACACATTGATCTATTAGTATGTTTACTGGTGAACAAGTAGTGATAAACACACTGATCTATTAGTATGTTTGCTGGTGAACCAGTAGTGATAAACGCATTGATCTATTAGTATGTTTACTGGTGAACCAGTAGTGATAAACACACTGATCTATTAGTATGTTTACTGGTGAACCAGTAGTGATAAACACACTGATCTATTAGTATGTTTACTGGTAAACCAGTAGTGATAAACACACTGATCTATTAGTATGTTTGCTGGTAAACCAGTAGTGATAAATACACTGATCTATTAGCATGTTTGCTGGTGAACCAGTAGTGATAAAAAATGATCTATTAGTATGTTTACTGATAAATCAGTAGTGATAAACACACTGATCTATTAGCATGTTTGCTGGTGAACCAGTAGCGATAAACACACTGATCTATTAGTATATTTGCTGGTGAACTAGTAGTGATAAACACACTGATCTATTAGTATGTTTACTGGTAAACTAGTAGTGATAAACACACTGATCTATTAGTATGTTTGCTGGTGAACCAGTAGTGATAAATACACTGATCTATTAGCATGTTTGCTGGTGAACCAGTAGTGATAAACAAAATGATCTATTAGTATGTTTACTGGTAAACCAGTAGTGATAAACACACTGATCTATTAGCATGTTTGCTGGTGAACCAGTAGTGATAAACAAAATGATCTATTAGTATGTTTACTGGTTAACCAGTAGTGATAAACACACTGATCTATTAGTATGATTGCTGGTGAACGAGTAGTGATAAACACATTGATCTATTAGTATGTTTACTGGTGAACCAGTAGTGATAAACACAATGATCTATTAGTATGTTTACTGGTGAACCAGTAGTGATAAACACACTGATCTATTAGTATGTTTACTGGTAAACCAGTAGTGATGAACACAATGATCTATTAGTATGTTTACTGGTGAACCAGTAGTGATAAACACACTGATCTATTAGTATGTTTGCTGGTAAACCAATAGTGATAAACACAATGATCTATTAGTATGTTTACTGGTGAACCAGTAGTGAAAAACACACTGATGTATTAGTATGTTTGCTGGTGAACCAGTAGTGATAAACAAAATGATCTATTAGTATGTTTACTGGTGAACCAGTAGTGATAAACACACTGATCTATTAGTATGTTTACTGGTGAATCAGTAGTGATAAACACAATGATCTATTAGTAGGTTTGCTGGTAAACCAATAGTGATAAACACACTGATCTATTAGCATATTTACTGGTGAACCAGTAGTGATAAACACACTGATCTATTAGTCTGTTTACTGGTGAACCAGTAGTGATAAATACACTGATCTATTAGTATGTTTGCTGGTGAACCAGTAGTGATAAATGCATTGATCTATTAGTATGTTTACTGGTGAACCAGTAGTGATAAACACACTGATCTATTAGTATGTTTACTGATAAACCAGTAGTGATAAACACACTGATCTATTAGTATGTTTGCTGGTAAACCAGTAGTGATAAATACACTGATCTATTAGCATGTTTGCTGGTGAACCAATAGTGATAAACAAAATGATCTATTAGTATGTTTACTGGTAAATCAGTAGTGATAAACACACTGATCTATTAGCATGTTTGCTGGTGAACCAGTAGCGATAAACACACTGATCTATTAGTATATTTGCTGGCGAACTAGTAGTGATAAACACACTGATCTATTAGTATGTTTACTGGTAAACCAGTAGTGATAAACACACTGATCTATTAGCATGCTTGCTGGTGAACCAGTAGTGATAAACACACTGATCTATTAGTATATTTACTGGTGAACCAGTAGTGATAAACAAAATGATCTATTAGTATGTTTACTGGTGAACCAGTAGTGATAAACACACTGATCTATTAGTATGATTGCTGGTGAACGAGTAGTGATAAACACAGTGATCTATTAGTATGTTTACTGGTGAACCAGTAGTGATAAACACAATGATCTATTAGTATGTTTACTGGTGAACCAGTAGTGATAAACACACTGATCTATTAGTATGTTTACTGGTAAACCAGTAGTGATGAACACAATGATCTATTAGTATGTTTACTGGTGAACCAGTAGTGATAAACACTGATCTATTAGCATGCTTGCTGGTGAACCAGTAGTGATAAACACACTGATCTATTAGTATATTTACTGGTGAACCAGTAGTGATAAACAAAATGATCTATTAGTATGTTTACTGGTGAACCAGTAGTGATAAACACACTGATCTATTAGTATGATTGCTGGTGAACGAGTAGTGATAAACACAGTGATCTATTAGTATGTTTACTGGTGAACCAGTAGTGATAAACACAATGATCTATTAGTATGTTTACTGGTGAACCAGTAGTGATAAACACACTGATCTATTAGTATGTTTACTGGTGAACCAGTAGTGATAAACACACTGATCTATTAGTATGTTTGCTGGTAAACCAATAGTGATAAACACAATGATCTATTAGTATGTTTACTGGTGAACCAGTAGTGATAAACACACTGATGTATTAGTATGTTTGCTGGTGAACCAGTAGTGATAAACAAAATGATCTATTAGTATGTTTACTGGTGCACCAGTAGTGATAAACACACTGATCTATTAGTATGTTTACTGGTGAATCAGTAGTGATAAACACAATGATCTATTAGTAGGTTTGCTGGTAAACCAATAGTGATAAACACACTGATCTATTAGTATATTTACTGGTGAACCAGTAGTGATAAATAAAATGATCTATTAGTATGTTTACTGGTAAACCAGTAGTGATAAACACATTGATCTATTAGTATGTTTACTGGTGAACCAGTAGTGATAAACACAATGATCTATTAGTATGTTTACTGGTAAACCAGTAGTGATAAACACAGTGATCTATTAGTATGTTTGCTGGTGAACCAGTAGTGATAAACACAATGATCTATTAGTATGTTAACTGGTAAACCAGTAGTGATAAACACAGTGATCTATTAGTATGTTTGCTGGTGAACCAGTAGTGATAAACACAATGATCTATTAGTATGTTTACTGGTGAACCAGTAGTATAAACACACTGAACTATTAGTATGTTTACTGGTCAGCCAGTAGTGATGAACACACTGACCTATTAGTATGTTTACTGGTCAGCCAGTAGTGATGAACACACTGATCTATTAGTATGTTTACTGGTCAGCCAGTAGTGATGAACACACTGACCTATTAGTATGTTTACTGGTCAGCCAGTAGTGATGAACACACTGATCTATTAGTGTGTTTACTGGTGAACCAGTAGTATAAACACACTGAACTATTAGTATGTTTGCTGGTGAACCAGTAGTGATAAACACAATGTTCTATTAGTATATTTGCTGGTGAACCAGTAGTGATAAACACACATCTATTAGTATATTTACTGGTGAACCAGTAGTGATAAACACACTGATCTATTAGTATGTTTACTGGTGAACCAGTAGTGATAAACACACAGATCTATTAGTGTGTTTACTGGTGAACCAGTAGTGATAAACACTCTGATCTATTAGTATGTTTACTGGTGAACCAGTAGTGATAAACACACGGATCTATTAGTATGTTTACTGGTGAACCAGTAGTGATAAACACACTGATCTATTAGTATGTTTGCTGGTGAACCAGTAGTGATAAATACACTGATCTATTAGTATGTTTGCATAGTGGAATGAACACAAAGAGCAGAGTCATGATTAGGAAGGTTCCAGGTTGTAGAAGGCTCTGACTGACGTAAACAGAAATATGATCCAGTCTACCTTCACACGGTCATTCCTAGAGTTAAAGAGGCCGGTGCGTCTGACACTGGACAGGATGGGATCTGTGGCATCCTCCAGCATGTTGTGCGTGGTCACCGGAGGAAGACTCTGTCTCTGTTCAGAGTTTAGAAAGGAAGAGAATTAGACAAACTCATCAAACAGAAAGAGATAGGCCGAAAAATGTTTAGTTTTGGGGATTTAAATAAGTTTATTCTTTATTTAACCAGGAAGGTCCCATTGAGATTAAAAACCTCATTTTTAAGGGAGCCCTGGATTTTGGAACAGTTTGCTGCTGACATTGGTTTGTCGGTTCCATTAGTCAAGGATCAACGGAGCTTACTAAACGTGGAGGCTTATTAAATGTGTGGTTAACTGAATTAGCTGATTTAGCTGATTTGTCCTACAGCTGAGTCCTTTGTGATTGTGGAACATCTGGGACCGGTAACAGAAACAGACCAGGTAACAGTCCTAAACAGGACTGACATTAAAATCAGTTATTCTAGCTGATCTGACTTGTCAGCAATTTCCAATATACAAATATGTGCGTTTCAAGCATCAGGACAGGACAAACTGTAGAAATGAAATGTACTAGGACATTATTATCTGATATTTTATTGACATTAAACAGAGGAACCAGAACAGAGGCGATGACAAAGTGTCACAGTGTGCAGGTGAGTTGAGTGGAAGATTCAAGTGCAGGGGAAGAAGGCAGGCAGGCAGGCAGGGACATTTAAAGAGGTTTTAGTAACGAGCACACAAGATATGGAAACAATGAACAGACAAAGAATACAGAACTGGGAGGGTTTAAATACACAAGGAGCTGGGATCTAAAGTGATTGGGAGACGAGAGGCAGGTGGGAGCAATTAGGAAAGACACAGGACTGAACAGAGCGGGGAGACAGGACAGGTTGTGACCCAAAGCATCAGTACCTGAGTGGCAAAGATGGCTCTTTTCATAATAGTGAAGTCATCTCGGTCCAGAATGGAGTTCATGTCAGGCATCTGCCCTCTGAGGTCAGAACAAGGTCACATCACCACTGTTCACCATGATGTTTAAGTCACTCAGAGGGGTCAATACTTACTTCAGCAAAGCATCGTAGAGCTTCGTACCAAACTTCTCCTTTACAGTGTGTGCTGTGTCCCTAAATGGACAAGTGTAAAAGATATTACCTTCAAAATAAAATACGGAACAGCATAAAAGTTGTCTGTTAATCAAAACCAGGCAGGTTTTCTGATTTTGTTACTGTTAATGATAGATTTGTGCTCTATATGTGTTTATTTTGGTATATATATAGATATATCTATCTATCTATCTATCTATCTATCTATCTATCTATCTATCTATATATATATATATATATATATATATATATATATATATATATATATATATAGTTTATCAGCAAAAAAGTTGTTTTAAATAGTTGGAATGGCCAGATATTTCAGCTGTGTTTCTGTGCAAACAGGTCATTATTATTGAACATATAATGCAGGGGTGTCAAATATGCGGCCCGCGGGCCGGATCCGGCCCACAAGCAGGTTAAGTCCAGCCCGCGAGATGGTTGTGAAAACTTTATTTTCATACTTTACAATGTAAAGTATGAAAATAAACTATTATGAAAATAAACGTATCTTTGTGAGCAAGTTTCCTCTGTAATGAGTATAAATAAAACAAAGCTGCGCTCAAGGCTCACACAAGAACTTGAATCACATCCTGAAGTTGGCCGCCACTCAGGATGTGACTTCTGATATTGATGTGCTGGTGAAAGCTAAAAGATGTAAAGTAAAATGAATCAAATATACTTTAAGTGCTGCATGAAACTGATCTAGCCACGTGATCTGTAAGCTCTTTGAATCACTAAGGAATGTTTTTTTTATTGATTTTTAATGTTTTTCAAATTTTGAAGTACAGTTCAGGTGTTGTACTTGTACTATTTTGGATACACTGTCCTCAGGCTCCAGCTTTGTTTTATATTGATTGTATTAAAACAAAGAAAACAATCTGAAGTTGTTTTTAATTTACCGGTCCGGCCCACTTGGGACTAGATTTCCCACAATGTGGCCCCTGAGCTAAAATGAGTTTGACACCCCTGATATAATGGAATCAAAATTGATTCAAGTGATGTAGGTAGGACATCTGTTGTCCAGGTGTGTAGGTGAGTCTGTGATACAGGTCAGAGCTGTTGCATGTATGTGAGAGCTGATGTTACTTTGGTATCAGAGTCATACCACAGCTGTTTGCGGACTGCTTGGCCCTTTAGTGACTCCACGTTGAAGTTGTTGGTTTTAGCCGGCATGATGAAGAAAACTACCACTGTCACATCATTTTTGTGAACCTGTGCAAAAAGCCATGTGAGTTTGGTAGTACTGTGATGCACAAACCAAACTACAATGACAGAAGCAAAGGCTTTCACCCGCAGCAAATAGTTGAGTCTGGACAGCGATTCAAGGAAGATATCAGCTCCTTTGTTGGAGAACTCGTAGCGTCCAGCGATGAAAAAGAACAGGGTTTTATCTAAGTTGAAGTCAAGATGCCTGCAGGGTAAATAAGGTTCGACCAATGTTTAATGATCTGACTCTAATCAGCCTTCTTTTAGATCAGGATTCATACAAACTGTAAAATACAAAAAATGTGTTGCATAAAGCAACATCAAAAGCAAAGTGGTGTAGCTACTGTATGTGAGTGGGCCCAGAACTGGACTGCGTCATGCTCACCTACCCATAGAAGTGTCCACGGACAAATTCCTGGATGCGGGTCTTACTGGTGGAGTGCAGGTTCTGAAACTCATGCATGGCTGAGAATTTTTTCACATTCAGCCCATTTGGTGTCACCACATCTGTTTCAGTATAACAAAAGCAGAGTTGTATAGTTAAAGCTGAGTGGGAGAAAAGGAAGGCTTTGATCTGTTTTACTCTCTTGTACTCATAACAGATCATACATCACTTCAGGAAGATCAATCTGAATTTGTTTGTCCCTGTCCTGCCATCACTCCCCCACCTGGTTTCCTGTGCAGCATGTGGTTGGCTTCCACAGCGGTGATCTGGGACACGGTGGTGAAGACATGAGCACAGTGCACTGCTGCTCGCTCCAGGCAGTATCGATGGTAGATCTGCCTTTGTCCTGCCTCTTTGTCAACATTGAACTGCAACATGCAAAAAGACCTGGTCAAAGATCATGGAGAGGGACATATTAGACGATGTATTTTCTTTTTGTATGGAAGCCTTAATGTAATAACCACACAGGTACACTGGGAATGTGTACATTCTGGATAAATACAGAACCGTTTTCAGCCATTCTGTTCAATAACTAAATAACAAACATTACAGCCATTCTTAAATATGTTTTTGAGTGGTTGGCAGCAGTGTGTCAGCACATGCCAATCAGATTAACTGAGCAGTTTCCTTTTGAGAGGTTCTAGTCCAAAGTTGAGAACTTCATTCTTGTCTTTAACAGCACAAAGTTTAGAGTCATCCAGATTTATATGTCTTCAAGACAAGCCTGTGATCTACCTAACCGATTAGGTTATTCAAGGTTTATGAATAAATATAACTAAGTATCATCAGCGTAACTGTAAAAGTATATCCCATGCTGTCTAATGATTTTATCATTTAGAAGCATATAAGGTAAATGGCCTGTATTTGATATAGCGCCTTCTAGAGCCCTGGAACCCCCAAGGTGCTTTACAACACAATCAGTCATTCACCCATTCACACACATATTCACACGTTCGTGGGGATGAGCTACAATGTAGCCACAGCTGACCTGGGGCGCACTGACAGAGGCGATTGGAAGCATATTTGGTAAAAAGAAGTTGGCTGTAATGAATGACCTTGAGGCTGTTTCATGCACTCTGGCGCTGTGTCAAAGGAACTGTGGAAAAGGTTAAATAACCTTGGAGGAATAGCTCCTTCATCACGTTACATGGCTAAGCATTGAACCCTGTGGTACTCCACAAGTAACCCAAGATTATGAAGAAGATTTCTCATTTACATGAACTAAAATCTGTTGGACAGAAAAGATTGAAACTCCTAGTGCTGTTCTTTTGATCCAAATGTTTCTTGCTAGAATGGCTTTTCTTCAACCACAGGTCCCACCTTTACTGCGAGACCTTTCCACGCGGAGTTGGGGGACTCGTCCACCCAAAGGGGGGTTAGTGGTTGCGATGAGAAAGCGCCCGCGCCAGCAAGCCCTGCGGTGGGGGATCCGCCTACCAAAGGGGGTGTTGAGGGTGGGGCTGCTACTCGCATCAACGCCCAGAGCCTTGGAAGGGACGAACCCGACCGTGCACGACAGGTGGTGGACGTCGGTGACAGTGACGTGCGACGGGCGCTGGTGACCTTGTGCCCGGAGGCTGGTGTTTCGCCTACCGAGGGCGTGGGGGCCTGGTGTCCTGGACCGGCGCTGCCTGACTCGGCCATCACCAACTACACCTGCGCGTCGACCATTGGCCCTGCGGCACCTCCACCTGCGCTGGACCCTCGCGTGACCACACGAGGCTACAACCTGAAGCGCCCCTGGTTTCCATGCCCGGCTCTGGTGAGTTATGTTCTGTTGGTCGTGTGTTTTGGCCTGCTATCACCTGCGGTTGGTACCGATCATCGGCCTCCTCTGACGCGTCTGTATAGCCCTGGGCCCTCTTCGGGGATTGCACTCCGAGACCGCCCAGGTCTACTGATGACTGACTATCGATTGTACTCGCAAAAGATCTTCGTACAATTCGACCCCGCTATGGCATGTACTGATAAGATGAAGACGGCCTTCGGAAACCTGTCGGAAACGGGTGAACACTGGACTCGTACGATGACACAGCATGCGGTTGCCGATGTCGGTCACATCCTAAAACAAGCCCTTAAATTCACAGTTTCTAACAGTGAACTTGCTGGTACCAGGAAAAGACCAAAGCATTTCCTGGACGGACTTTTCTCCATCGGAAATATTATTGGCAATCTCTTAAATTTCGCGTTCTCCGCCGTCAACTTGGTTGAGATTCACGCGGTTCGTCGACATGTTGATGAGCTTGGCAGGGAATACCCAAAACTGCGTAAACAGGTACTGCAGCAGCGGCGTGCCCTGGTACAGCTGGGCGTGTCTGAAAAACAAACTATGGTGGTGCTGAACACTCACAGTAACATTTTGCGTAAGACAACAGCCGCCGTGAATGAGATGCGTTCGTTTGTGGAGGTTGATTATGGTCATACGCAGATGCTGACGGCTTGCTTGGCCGACTATGGTCGGGACGTGAGCGCCTCAATCGACCTTCTCCTCATGGGGAGGATCCCTCCTTACCTCGTGTCCCAAGACATGGTCAGGGCTGCGATTGCTAGGGTGACCTCTGAGGCCCCGATTACACTACAGGTTCACCTAGGCTTCTCGTTGGGCAGTGCTATCCCCTTAGCCGTCATTCCGGAGGCGGGAGAGCTAGCCTTCCTCATCAACTTACCTGTGATTTCTCCACGGAACATCTATAGGTTGAAAGATGTCGTGAATGTCGGTAACTGGGTTCACAACTCTCATGTCAAGTTGCATACGCCTCCGGTCATTGCGTATCAGGACCGCGCACCCCACGTCAGGTTGGTACCGGACTTGAGCGCGTGTTCTCTCAACCGTGGTCTGCACTTTATGTGTCCAGGCACGCCTTTTATACATAGGGAGGCTTTTGTCGTGTGTGGCGTTGATGAGTTGTCTGATACATCTAAATGTCCTATGACAGTGACTCCGCGTTCGCGTGTGATGAGCAGTAAAGCTGTTATCGTTGGCGACCGTTGGTTACTCAATACCCCTGCTAGTGAAGCTGAAGTTTGCTTTGAAGGTTCTGTATCTACTAAGGTGGACCTACCATCTGCGACCTTGTGGGTAAAGGTTCCCCGGGGTGCTACGGTCCACGTGGGTGAGGTTTCTCTATATCACTTGGATCCTGGTGAGCATAGGTCTGAAGTGGAGTCCTCCACTTTCTATGATAACATCTCTTTTGCTCTTTCTCCAGCGACGGTGGTTCGGGTGAAGTTCGAAGGTCCGACCGTGGTTCGCGTGGGTGTGGTGAACAAAGTGTTGCGTGAGCTGTCGTCGGATCCCGACCTTCGGTTTCGACCGGTGTCTTACTCCTGGTCCTCCGCTGACTCTGTGGTGATATTCATTATAGGCGTAAACATCTGCTTAATTTGGGCTATGTTCATTTTCCAAAACCGTCGGTTCTCCGCCGAATTGAAACTAATGGGAACATCGCTCGATGATGTTAAGGGACGCCTGGCTCGGTCCTTGGAACCGCGTCGCGATAGACCGCCGGCCCAGGCAGCTGCGCCTTGGACGGTGAGTTCCTCTCCTCATCCTCCTCCTCCGCCGGCATCTGCGACGTAGAAGGTGGAGGATCCCGGTTACCAGACTCGTTGGTTCCACGGATTTCTATCTCTGATTACACAAATTTGTTTGTTTGTGAGAGTGCATGGTTGTCTTCCATGTTATACGTCACGTGCAGACTTAAGGTGTGTTGAGACGGACGTGCTGTGGGCTCCTGGAGTCAGGTGCACGGCCAGGTAACAGTGAGTGGGTTAGGCCACATAGTACTGTTGTCCAAAACTTTTGTTTTTTTTTATCTTTACTAATCACAATTCCGTAGGGGTACATTAACATGAACATGATTACTAACCACTGATTTACATTTTAGTACTGATTTACATTTCTGTTTTTTATAGCATCTTTGAAGTTGATTTGACAGTGATTGTTATGATTGTCAACGTTGATTTAGCTTATGGGCTATAACCAATTTTGCCCCTGTCCTGACGGCGTGTATTTCCAGTGAGGTTTCACTGATACCAGTTAGGGTTTCTTTCATTTTTCTGCTTCTCGCATCATCCTTTTTGCACCTAACACAGACAGGGCTGCATCCATTTCTTCACTTAATGGGTAAATCACATAAATTTTACACATAGTACAACAGGTACTCATAGAGTTAGGTTTTTATTTTTTTTATTTCTTTGATGACATGAAATGCAATTTTGTCGTGTCTACATTGAAGTGCCTACACTGTGCTCTCTCTCCTCTGCTGAGCTTGTGTGGATCCTGCTTCCTGGGGGTGGATCCGTGACTCGTCATCTGCATCGACTACTCCTGGGGGGTGCTCCGGCTCGTTGGCCTTGGACGACTGTGGTTACGACATGGCTGCTGGGATACCTCCTTCGTTGGGATTACTGTCAACTGCTCTTCCCTTTTTGTGGATTACGATAAGTACTCTTTCAAAGTTCAATTTTTATTTGGAATATTACCCTACCAGTGGATACAACAACCGATTTTTAATTGGAATACTACCCTGTTCGTGGATACGTACAAGATTTGCTCCTGCTTTGCTTTATTGCCCGTGAGATTATAAAGTTGCTGTTGCTTCGTTTATGGCTTCCATGGGGAATAATTAATAACCAGCTGACTTGTGTTCTTCCTGAGGAGTATGCGAGACTATTCTTCGGAGTGGGGTTCGTACCTCACCACTGATGGCTGTTCCCTTGGGATCGCATCTTGTTCTGTTGTCAAGATTCTTCATAACTTGGGTTTGTTCAACGACCAAGTGGTCTCTTGAAGGACCACATTGACCTTGAAAAGGGGGGATATGTAACGTTATGAAGTTATGATTTTCAGCTCCTAAACACTGCCCCTGTACACATTTACACCCGTGTAGAAAACGCCAAGGTCGTCTGATCCTCAGACTGTTTACATTCCAGAAGAAGGAAGAAGAACGCTTTTACTTAATCAAAGTACTTTATTTGTGATTAAAAATTAAGCAAAACATATGTTGATCAATAATAATCAAGTGAATGATCTGTGAAATAAAGATGTCATGATTTATGTGTTTAATGAGTAAACAGGACGACATGCACAGACAGACTGACACTCATCCCCATGGCAACGCATGACACATTGCTCCAACCAATCAGAGCCTTCGGCTGCCGCAAGAGAATCTGGCTTGTTGACTTAAAGTGTCCAATCCGCTTTACTAAAACGTATCAACAATTCAGAGATATAAAACAAGGCAACGCCATTTTAAGCTCAGTTCCATTTTGACTTCAGTTCTATTCACCGTCATCCCAAAGAGAAGCACAGCCTGGCCAGATGTGTTTTCTTCTTTAAACTAAGAACTGTGAAGTTGGAGATTTTCGTCGTTTAACAACCAGACGACATCCTTTCAAAATAAGAGCACCTGCTGACGCTGCCGATTGTTACCTGGGTCGACCCTTCAGACGGGCTTTGAAACGCTGCGACCGCTGTTTCGACCAGCTCCAGCGCACATCCGAGGTCTTCAGACCTGGCATTTCCTGATCTACCTGGGAGGCCCCCACTGGGTACGTACACGTCAAAATAGCAGCTCATGTCATCACTTTATAAGCCTCGTGATATCTAGTCATAACAATCAAAGACTACCAGATTCAATGACGTCAGCCTAAGGAGTCTGAACCAACCACACACACACACACACACACACACACACATCGAACATCACATTCATTTCCAAACAACACAGAGTTAGTCCTGATAGATTGTAGAATTTATAATAAAATTCTTAAACGATCCCAACTCTCTCTTTTCTTGTCTCAAGGTCAATACAGAGTGTTAAATGAACTCCCTGATGATAAAAACAACCTATTCTTCTGATTATAAAAACTAGATCTACTTACAGTATATTAAAATACAACTCTAGATCTTTACATCACTCTATTTCACTACACGATGTAACCAATTGAATCTAATTTTTAGGTTAAATCAATGTTAGCATCAGAAAACAAACAAATGTCTCTAACTCTGTCATTTTTACTGAAACTGAGCTAAAATCAGATGTTAGTGGCTAGTAGTCTCTCATAAGTCTGAGTGACAACAAACCAAATCCGATCTTATGTTATCGTAGTTTCAATATTCGACCAAAATGAAAGGGTGGTGGGTGAATTGCAGTCCTTAGTGGAAGACTTAAAGCAGCTTTCCAGAGTTTTTCCCTTTCAGAAATGATGTATGATTTGTCAGAAATCCGTAAAAGTGATGATCTCATCATGTACTGTGATATAATGTAAGCAATACATCTTTTTTTAAATTTTGCTAAGCACTCCCCATGCCCAGCAGAGCTCCGTGTAATAGGAAACTGAGTGCTGATCAGAACTAACCAATAACATTAGACACCCGCTTACATTACATGTATCAGACACAAGGCCCGCGGGCCACATCTGGCCCGCGGAGCATTTTATGTGGCCCGCGAGATAAATATCAAAAATATATTAAAACTGACCCACTGGCCGATTTTATCGTAAAGACTACAACTCCCATGATGCTTTGTGGCATTAGCGCGGAGCCGAAGTGCCCCCTCCTTTGTGTTTTTTCCAGCGTCTGCTGCTGGTGTCTGCAGCTCCGCTGTCTCGGACAAACTAAACACTCCTCTCACTCAGCGCCAGGGGCGGCGTTAGGCCCGGTTACTCGGGCGGAAGCCCGAAATCTTTAATGAAAAGCCCCGGATTTCAAACGTGGAAGTAACATGCAGTACCAAAGTCCAACAGAGAGGGAGCGGCTAGCAGTAGTTTGTATACAGCCTGCCTGAGCCTCCACCACTGAAGAAGCCCTTCAGCAGCCGGCTTCTTCTGCAGTGCCTGTTTTTTCTACACTCTGCCTGAAACGCATGTGTGAAGATGGACATAAGGACGTTTTTTAGACCAAAAGTACCGCGACAGAACCCCAGCTTTGATGAGACTGGTGTTGACTCAGGTTTGTGAGTCTTATTTGAAAATATTTGTTGTGCTGCTGGTTTGCCTAAAGTTAGCTTACTAGCAGGTAAAGTTGATGGAGAAAGAAAGGGAATATTTACTATCATCTCACACTAAACACTAACAGGAACAATATTCTGCCCTGAATATGCTTCATATGTAGCTTCAGATTAAAAATTATGTGGTACAAGACAAATATATATGTTGACTAGTGCGTGTCACATGTGTGTGCACGCGTGCGTGTGTGTGTGTGTGCGCGCGCACGCGTGTGTGTGTTAAGCCCCGGATCTTCTTCAGTCCTTAATCTGCCCCTGCACAGCGCCGAGTTTACTCAGCTATTTGCCAATGTTGAAGTCCAGAAACTGAGATTTTAATCGCTCAGTAATGTGTTCACGACTGAAAGGGAAAGTTTTCCAACTAACTTCCAGAAGGAGCTGATATGACTCCAGCGAGCAGCGACACGCTCAAATCTGCATGACTCTGTGGCTGCTGTAGTTTTTATTTTTCCTCCCCGGCACACAACAACATGGTCAAGCTGCTCAGACGCTCTCCATGTTCAGCAGCACAAACCTATGTGAGCACCTGTTGTCATCTAATGTTGTCATTATTATGATGAAGATGAACAAAACAACAGGAGTCTCAGCTCAGAGCTCCTCAGCCCCATGATGCAGGTATCTGGCTGGAACAGGTGAGCATCACAGTAAATCAGTCGAGCAAACTGAGCTTTAAATATTTTGGTTTTATGCTCTTTTTCTGCTCCAGAACATGAAAGTTAACAGGTGAGATGTTGCATTTTCATTTAAGATAAAATTATATTTTTATTTTGTTGTTTGCCCGTGAGAAAAGATTTAACCTACAGTAAAACATGAACTGTTCCTCAGTGGGGAAAGCTAGATGTCACAGCAGTGAGGACACTTTTTACAGGAGAAAAAAGGGAGAATAAAAAAAAGAAGAAAAATGAATAAACAATAAGAAAACATAAATCCTGAATAGATTATAAAAATGTTGAATATATCACAAGTAATGAATACCACTGATGTGTTTTATTTAAAATTGACTTGCTCGTGTGTAATTTGGTTATTCCACATTCAGTGTTAATGCAAAAATAAGTTTGTTTCCAAATTAAAAGGTTCAAAATTACTTACATTATAATAAAGAAAATGTGCAAATTTGATGTCACTTTTTCAAAAAATATTAAGTTTGACCCGCAACTTCGTCCCAGATTTTCATTTCGGCCCAGTGTGAGTTTGAGTTTGGCACACGGGCTTACAGTGCATGATTCAAATTTAAGGAAGTACCTCGGCTGAGGGAGAGTTGATGAACTTTTCACAGACAAGTAAGTCTCTAAAATATAAATATATGAAAACACAACATGACATGAGAAAAATACTTGTAAAACAACATGTTTTTGTTGCATACACAAGCACCTTTATAAACTAGAAACGGGAAGTTGCCATCTCAAAAAAACGAAAGGAGAAATTATTTGTGTGATATGCTTGTCAGCCACTGGTTCTATCGGATAAGAGAAATACTGCAGAAATAACCTTTAAATTTAATAATATTTTTCTAATATTTAACATCTATTCCCATTTTTTTAAAGGCTTACCACATTAACAAATAATGGCTTGTCAGGATCTACAATGATAATGATAGAATTTATGGGTGTTTATTTTAAAATTTCTGTTACATTTGACCACAAAAAGAACAGAGTTTAATTTATGAAAGACATTTGCATTGAAACAAAGTTAGGTTTCCAAACTAACTTCTGAGTTCCTGTACAGTTTGTCGTAGAAGGAATGAACTTTATCTGGTCTTGGTGTATCTCATCAAATTTGAACATGCATACTGATGTGATTTCATCAATAAAATCAGTGAAGCTCCCCTCCGATCCATCCGTCAGCCGTGACCTTCAGCTTTGCTCTGACCTTTAGGATGTGAGTAGTGCAAGATCCAATTATGAGCAACAGAATGAACTATCTGCATCCAGCTCAGTATCACTAATCACTCTGAAAGTGCTCGTCAACGGCCTGAACCTCCGAGTGTTCTGACGGCTCTACACTTCTGTGTTCATGGACAAACCACAATGGAGTGAAGTGGTGTGTAAACCTGGTCCAGTTTGTTAGAATTGTATCTGTTCTGAATAAATCAGCATCTCTGAGTTAATGTCAGCACAAGCCCAAGGTGCTGAACACAATCATAAAATCACATGATAAGGACAGACATACTAACTGCTATAGCTGAAGCCCAAATCACTGTTTTGTAGAATCTGTAGATGCTATTGCTACCAATTTTCCATCACATCGGCAATATATTGTAAAGGAACTGAAGCCCTTAGTAGTAATCGTCACCTTTGAAAGAGTTTCTGAAGCATAGGTGTTAAAGGCTATTGAATCACTTAAAGCTAAACTGTCAAAAGACTTGTAGGAATTTAACTTTACTATGAATGGGGGAAGTGCCTGTTCATTAATTAAACCTATTACTCATATTAGGAACCTATTGATGACTCAGGGCCAGGGGTGCTTCCCTCATTCCTGGAAGCCAGCAATTGTAGTACCTACTTTTAAAGGTGGTGATTCTCATTTGAATTCAAACTATAGACCAAAAAGTGTTCTTCCTGTTATGTCCAAGATTATAGAAAAGGTAGTGGCTGGTCAACTAATTAATCATCTTATATCTAATCAACTCTTACACCCCATGCAACATGACTTTAGGGCACATCCCTCAACAGAAACAGCAACTGTTTACTTTGTTGAAAGGATTGAGTCTCACATAAACAGAGGAGTTTTTTTTAGATCTCCAGCTGGTTCAAATCCTATCTCACTAATCGAAACCGATGTGTTAAAATACAAAATAACACATCTTCTTCCAAAGATCTTGTTACAGGTGTACCACAGGGCTCAAGCTTGGGTCCAATTCTATTTAGTCATTACACAAACCATCTGTGTACCAAGGTGGTAAAGTACTTATGTATGTAGATGATGCTGTAATTTTTGTTAAAGGCAATGATCATTTTGATGCATCTGCACAACTTACGAGGGTTATGGTAAATGTATCACACTGGTAGAATAATTGTAATTAAGAACTTAATTTCTTCAAAATGGGCTACGCAGTGGTTAGAGCTATTGCCTTGCAGCAAGAAGGTCCTGGGTTTGCTTCCCAGCCTGGGATTTTTCTGCATGGAGTCTGCATGTTCTCCCTGTGCATGCGTGGGTTCTCTCCGGGTACTCCGGCTTCCTCCCACTGTCCAAAAACATGACTGTTAGATTGATTGGTCTGTCTAAATTGTCCTTAGGTGTGAGTGTGTGTGCATGGTTGTTTGTCCTGTGTGTCTCTGTGTTGCCCTGCGATGGACTGGCTCTCTGTCCAGGGTGTACCCCACCTGATTGTCCGTTGCGGCTGCTAACGAAATGTTGCAGGTAAATAAAACCTGTGTTTTAAAAAGAACTAAAAGATGTCATTTTAAATATCTGACAGAACCTAACTCTGATTACCACTCAGAACCCGCAGGTTCACAGCATGTGTTGATAGCGTGAACTAACCTGGAGTCCTGATGGTTCTGATTTGTTAATCAAACACAAACATTTATGCAAGAATTAAACAAATAGTTCTGATAATGTGAAAGAATAATTTAAAGCCAGTATCTCACAGGGCTGGAAACACAAACAAAACAAAAAAAGAGAACTTTTAGCTGAAGTCAGAGTTGGTGTGTACAACACTTGTGTGACATGTTTCCTTTCTGTCCAGATCACATGGGGCAGATGGGGTAACTGCTAACAAGGTGGGGGACAACCTGGATAGGTCACACAATCACACCTAGGGACGATTTAGCGTCACAAATCAACATTCATGTTTATGGTCTGTGGGGCAATCCAGGGTACTTGGAGAAAAAAAACACGCATGCATGAGGAGAACATGACAACACATGAAGACTGGCCAGTCAGGCTTTGAACCTACAAACTTCTTGCTGTGAGACAACAGTTCTGCCAACTGAGCAAGGGCAGCTCATCCATTGGAGGCACTAGGGCACTGCCCCACCAACCTCAAAAAAACAAGATAGGAATCACAAAATATTAAAAAAAAAATTAAAACAGCAATCTGTACATACATCACACAGACCAATATATATATATATATATATATATATATATATATATATATATATATATATATATATATATATATATATATATATATATATACATACAGGGAGTGCAGAATTATTAGGCATGTTGTGTTTTTGAGGAATAATTTTATCATTGAACAACAACCATGTTATCAATGAACCCAAAAAACTCATTAATATCAAAGCTGAATGTTTTTGGAAGTAGTTTATACTTTGTTTGTAGTTTTAGCTATTTTAGGGGGATATCTGTGTGTGCAGGTGACTATTACTGTGCATAATTATTAGGCAACTTAACAAAAAACAAATATGTACCCATTTCAAGTATTTATTTTTACCAGTGAAACCAATATAACATCTCCACATTCCCAAATAAACATTTCTGACATTCAAAAACAATACAAAAACAAATCAACGACCAGTATAGCCACCTTTCTTTGCAAGGACACTCAAAAGCCTGCCATCCATGGATTCTGTCAGTGTTTTGATCTGTTCACCATCAACATTGCGTGCAGCAGCAACCACAGCCTCCCAGACACTGTTCAGAGAGGTGTACGGTTTTCCCTCCTTGTAAATCTCACATTTGATGATGGACCACAGGTTCTCAATGGGGTTCAGATCAGGTGAACAAGGAGGCCATGTCATTAGTTTTTCTTCTTTTATACCCTTTCTTGCCAGCCACACTGTGGAGTACTTGGACGCGTGTGATGGAGCATTGTCCTGCATGAAAATCATGTTTTTCTTGAAGGATGCTGACTTCTTCCTGTACCACTGCTTGAAGAAGGGGTCTTCCAGAAACTGGCAGTAGGACTGGGAGTTGAGCTTGACTCCATCCTCAACCCGTAAAGGCCCCACAAGCTCATCTTTGATGATACCAGCCCAAACCAGTACTCCACCTCCACCTTGCTGGCATCTGAGTCAGACTGGAGCTCTCTGCCCTTTACCAGTCCAGCCACGGGCCCATCCATCTGGCCCATCAAGACTCACTCTCATTTCATCAGTCCATAAAACCTTAGAAAAATCAGTCTTGAGATATTTCTTGGCCCAGTCTTGACGTTTCAGCTTGTGTGTCTTGTTCAGTGGTGGTCGTCTTTCAGCCTTTCTTACCTTGGCCATGTCTCTGAGTATTGCACACCTTGTGCTTTT